>NC_142589.1:61086213-61242341 GCF_965207765.1 Zootoca vivipara | reverse complement strand
TAGATCCCAAACAGAAAACTACCAGTTGCAAGTTGCCAACACTACTTCATTGAGTGGATCCTTGGGGGAAAGTTACACGCCTGGCTCCACAAGCACTAAACCTCCCAGTGGGCCCTGTGTGCTAAGTCCCTTGCCGCGTGTTGTAAGCTCCAGCACTGTAGCCAAATCTCAAACCCAGTGGTATGGCCCCAATGGCAACAGCATGGTTGTCTTTAGGTCTGAACGACAAGTCATCGTACCCCAAGCTGGAACCACCACTGTCTACAGAGCAGGGCAAGAAATTATCATGTCCAGCTCTGGGACAGGGAGTGCAAGCAAAGCCCAGCAAGGAAAGTCCCTTGTGCCAAGCTCTATCAGCTCCCTGCCGCCAAAAGAAAACTTGCAGTCCCAGAGTGACCTCCCTGATGACAAGTCCCCACAGGGGAGCCCTGCATCCCTTCCAGATGATGTTTGCAACTGCCCCATAGCAGGATCCGAGCAAGAAAGCTGCATGACTCAATCCAGAAGTGCCGGTGTGAGTGACGCCCAAAGGCAAAGGTGTATGCTTCTGCCAAACCCTGCATTCACATCAAATAGAGATGCTACCACACTCAGGGAGGGAGTTGCTCCTTTGAGCACGTCCGAGAGGGACTGCAGCCCGCACACCAAGCCTGCATTCCAGAGGCACAGCAACTTGTTTACATCAAGCAGGTCTGAAAGGGAACAAAGCATGCCTGATCCAGGTGGGCCTGTAACAAATGGGTCAGAGCAGGAGAAAAACCTATCGAGAACAAAGAAAGCCAACACATCTGCATCCCAAGGACTTTGTTGCTCATCAGATGCTGCAGAAGAAACCAGCATGCTTAGAACCTCTGCTGAATCCCAGGAATCTGTGACAAGGGAACAAAAATCCACCGTCTGGAATGAGCTAAGGGAAGAAGAAGGTTACCCCAGAAAAGATTCCCCTGTATTTGCACTGGAACCAGCCATTCCCCTTACCGAAACAAACTCCTCCCATGAACCTCCAAGCCAGGAAGCAGAACACAGCAGCAGGACAGCAGAAGAGGAACCTGAAGAAGCTGTGGACATGGAGCTTTTTGTGGACACCCTCCGTAATATGGAGCCCCCTGAACTCCACAAGCCCCTGAAGCTCCTCCCAAGGCCTCCACGTCCTTCCACGTTTGCAAAGCACACATCCCTTCCACCTATCGACGAGGACCATGTCGCTCCCAAGTCAAAGCTTCCTCTCCCAGCAGCAATAGGTGAGCTGTTCGCTCTTACTGAGGAGAGGAACTCGGAGGGAGAAAAAGAAACTGAGGAGGAAGAAGATGAGATGGAGGAAATAGAGAACCCATATCTTACAGAGGATGAAAAGTCGTGGGAGAAGAGCCAGGTCAGAGAGTCGTACCCTTGGGAAAACAAGACGTTCAAGACCGAGGAGGAGATTGGCTCTTTCCTGGGGAAGTTGCAGGAAGGGGCTGCAGACGCCAAGGCCAAAGCCATCGCTCCTAAAGCTTTCGCCAACCAGAGCAACTTAATCAGAGCAAACATTCTCAAAGGGCTTACTCTTTTGTCTGGCTTCTCAGACAAGAAACCTGTGGAAGATAAGCCTTATTCTCGCTTGGACAACAGTCTCCTCTATAGCAGGTTCATCTCCCCAGAGAAATCTCAACAAAAAGTCCTGGAAAAATGGAAAGAAGGGAGAGATTTGCCCACACTCCTGGCTCCAGCTTCCCAAAAAGTCAACAGGGAATGCCAGACATCTCCAAATGAGCTTCTGCTGAAGGCACCTGAAAATCTGAGCTCTGAGTCATCACCATCTGCGCTGCAAGCTGAGCCTGCCTTTGGGGTGCCAGGTGCAGACAATAGCTCCCAGCAGGTTACTCTTTTGTCCATAGAAATAGACTCTCTTCCCCAGTCGAAAGCTCAGGTAAGTCAGTCTACACTGTGCAGTGAAGGGTTCCTTCCATCCTCCTTTCGCTGGCAACAGCTGCAATAATGTCACAAAAGAGATTTTGTTGTTTTAGGGCGTTCAGGAAATGTGGGCTGTTTGGAGCCCGCATGGGTGTGTAACAAAAGCGGGGTGCTGTAGCACAATTCATGCCAATGGGTTCTGTTCCTAGAATCTCCACCTTCGACCTGAAGTAGAACTGGCGGTACAACATCCAGTTGATGCTGAGAGGGTTGACAAAACCGGCATTCATAAGGATAATGATTACAGGGCCGAAACCACCAAGGTCTTGACTCAACTGTACAGTTTTTAGTCAAGTCACCAGGTGTTTGCACCTGGATGAAGGGCACAAGAGCTTAAGCTTCATTATGTTGTTGTTGATCTTCTGTAATGGCTGCTACAGAGTCGGTGATGCTCATTAAAGAAATTGAAGGGAAGCAGAGGGGTCCATTTAGGACAGGGATGAAGGCTGTGTAGCTGCCACATCACAATGTTCAAGCTTTTGAGACCTGGGATCCACCTTTAATTATAACTTGCAATGTGGAGCCCATTATCACATAGGTCCAATCTTTCCCCACCTCTCTCTCTCTCTTTCCTCTGTCTTTCTCTTTTCCTCCTTTTTTCATAATTAATGAAATAAAATGCTTATTTTAGTAATCATTTTAAAAATGTTTGTTTAAACACTTAATAAATCAAAACAAAATATGCTTATTTTACAACAAAGAGAAAGAGACTGCTGATAATCACATTATTACTATTCCAAAATTGTTTAAACCATTCCCAGTCTTGCTCAAACTTTGGTTGCTTCCATATAGGGATGGGTAAATCTGTCGATTTCAGTTTCTCTTTTTTCCTAACTTCAGTTCTGTGCATTTACACATTGGTTTGCCAATTTAAAGAAAAGTTCTCATGAAAATTCATAAGCATTTTAGTGCAAATTTCTCCTAATGCACAGGTTTGTAAATATTTTTGCACAATATGTACATTTTTCAAAGCAATGTCCCCTAATATAATGCATTTTTATATGTTTCTTTCAGTAATATAATGATTTTATATGTTTCTTTCACTAATATAATGCATTTTTCTATGCTGTTGCCACTCAATATATGCATTTTTATGCACACTTTCACCCAGTATATGCATTTTTGTACACATTACTTGGCTGCAGAATTGCATATGATTTGCTAATGGGAAGCTTGGGCAATGTTCTCTCAAGCAATTGTTATCCCACACTTTCCGCAGCATTTAACCGTTGCTTTCTTTGTCTCAAAAAGTCCAGTTTGTAGGGGATTTGAAAAATCGCTAGTTCATGTGGAAATGTGGAGAACTGAATTTAAGACTGGAAAAATGAGGAACTGAAATTGGCACATTCGCCCATCCCTAGTCTAACCCAAATCAACAAATCCCACTAGTCCCATGCCCCCCTCCAAATCAGCTCTGCAGGGTCAGGCAAACTCCCTGAACAGCACACAGGGGGAAGAGAAGGAAGGTCACTCTGTTTGGCAAACATAAATGCTTATGGTGACCAAACAATCACCTTGTGTTGTTGTTTAGTCATTTAGTCGTGTCCGACTCTTCATGACCCCATGGACCAGAGCACGCCAGGCACTCCTGTCTTCCACTGCCTCCCACAGTTTTGTCAGACTCATGTTTGTAGCTTCGAGAACACTGTCCAACAATCTCATCCTCTGTTGTCCCCTTCTCCTTCTGCCCTCCATCTTTCCCAACATCAGGGTCTTTTCCAGGGAGTCTTCTCTTCTCATGAGGTGGCCAACAGGGCCGCCCTACGGCCAGGCTGGGTGGCGCCGGCCCGCAAGGGGGGCGCCGGCCGCTCTGTCACGCAGCAGAGCCCTTGGCAGCAGCACTGCGCGCTAAGCCCGCCCTCCTGCCCGCCATGCAGCAGCGCTCTGGAAAACAGGGCGCCGGGGGGCGCCGGAGGGATCCGTCGCACCACGGCGCCGGGCGCCAGAGGTGCTTAAGACGGCCCTGGTGGCCAAAGTATTAGAGCCTCAGCTTCAGGATCTGTCCTTCCAATCACCTTAGTATGATGCTGAATTCCCCCCAGAGGGGCTTTTTATGTGTATATGTTTGTGTGTTTTCCACAAACAAGCAATATCTAACTTACGTTAAATAAATAAATAAACAAACAAATTTCATATGAGATAGGCAAGGATTATTATCTCCATGTTGCCGATGAAGTGGGTAGGAGCTTTCTTTCCCTTCCAATGCAAATACGTAGTGATTTCAGAGCAGGAGAGGAACTGGGGTAACTAGATGTTTCTGAAATGTAACCTTTTTGCCCTGTTTCCTCATGTAATTTTCCATTCATGTTTAAAATTGCAGCAAGAGGAAAAGAAGCTTCCGACAAAGATTAATGTGCGACCTGGAAAGGTACGGAGGGCGAAAAGGGGGGGGGATGTTGTTGCCAAATGTCTGGCAAGGGGCTGATATGCTTGCAGGGAGAAAGTTAAGGGCTGGGTATTATTGCATTGATGGTAATCTCAATTTCTGCTTTTCTCACTAGATCATTCTGTACTCTGAGGCAGGCTTTGGGGGTCAGAAGAGAGAAATATGGGGTGATATCTCTGATGCCACCTCTTGGGAGCTCTCCCACACCATCTCCATCCGAGTGATCCGTGGAGGGTAAGTAAGCCTCTGGGTGATTTGCTTTGGGTTGTGTTGCAGGGAAGGGCTGTGTGTGCTGTGCATATAGAGAAGGGATGGGGAGCCTGTGTGGCCCAACAGATGTCGCTGGACCCAACTCCCATCATCCCCAGATTTTAGGGCCAATGGTCAGGGGGATGATGGGATTTGTAGTCCAACAATGTCTGGAGGACCCCAGGTCCCCATCCCTACTGTACAGGCAGAAAACACAATGCCACATAGAAGTGAAATCAGAAGCAGATTAAGACATTTCTCCTAATGCTTAGTTGCTTAGTCAAAATATGCTCTCCATCCATTGGTCCTATTCTTGCCCTCTGAATCTTAAATGGTCAAGGGACATAATTTCCAGGCAGGGTTCATTTATTATTTTATCTATAAAAATGTAAAAGGGGCCTGCGCGTGTGCGCTGACCTTTCGCCAAAACCGATTGACTGATTACGTTCAAATTAGTCAAAACTGCAAACAAAAATGTTTATATTCAGAGAAATTTGCACTTAAATGTTCAATTACTTTCCATGAGGATTGTAAAAATAAATAAATTGGAAACTGCGGTGGAAATGTGAAAAAACTGAAATTAAGATTGGAAAAATGAGAGACTGAGAAAACTGAAATGGACAGATCCATCCCTACTCACAACTCTACTTGGAACTAACCCAATGTCATGTACTCTCCAGCTGGGTAATGTACGAAAAGCCACGGTTCCATGGGCGGAAGTGTGTGCTGGCAGAAGGGGATGTGGAGATCACCAACCCTTGGAGAATGTTCCACAAAGAAGGGGCAGCAACTGAGAATGCTTCGTTCCATATCGGCTCACTCAAGAGAGTTGTGCGGGTAAGCAGGACTTGTTTCCATTTGTGAGTAACGTCTTTCTGCTTCTTGCGGAAGCCAGTTGTTTGGAAATGCAGGTCTCATACCAGCCTTCCTCAACCTTGGGTTCCCAGGTTTTGTTGGACTACAACTCCCATCATACTTGGCCATTGTTCATGTTGTGTGGGAATATCATGTGGGGAAGGCTGCTCTATACATTGTGATGGATGGAAGGGAAGGAGGGAGGAAAACACAAGAATGGGGCAAGGAGCAAGATTGCAGTATGCCTATAAACTGTGGACAGAGGCAGATTTTGGGGAGCGCAATCAGGTCAGTTGCACTGGGGACATCCATCTTGCACAGTCTGCAGTCATACAGATAGTGACCATTCAGACCAATGGAGGCTGAGAGCTGGAACAGAAAGTACTATCCTAATTCCCTCCCTCCCTGGGCTTTCACTGTAGGCTTGCCATACGTCAGGAAAATTCCTGACATGTCAGGGAAAAGCTGGATGTATGGCAACGCGATGGGGAAAAATATTTTGGGGTTAGGTTTCCCCCCAAAAAGCTCAACTTTTTCCTGTAAAAATAGCTCAACAACTTTGCGGGTGTCAGGAATTTTACTTTTTGAAATATGGCAACCCTCTTTCATTGAATGTATGCAAAGGGCTTATTTGAGTTGTTCGAGACCACATTTGGATGTAACACTAAACCATGGGTTAGCATTCCATGAATGGGCTACTCTCCCCAGAGCTTGCATTCTCCTCTCCCTCCCACATTACCGAAAGGAGACGCCTAGAAGCTTTTTCTTCCAGTTTTAGCTGTTGTGACCCGTTGGGGTGGTTGAGAAGGCAGTGGCCTCCTCCAAGTGGTGGCAGCAATGCATTCATCAGGATAGGAATGGGGCAAGGGGACACCAGTGAGGTCGGGGGCTGCTGCATCGAGTGGCATTGATTGCCTTGGTCTTTACTTGTGTACTCTTGGGCACTGGACTTCAGCCATTATGTTTGCAGCCCTAATGCCAGCCCTGGCCTTTGGAACTCTTCCAAGTAAGATCTCTCTGTCCCCAGGCAGTGTAGGAATTGGACTTTGCGGTACATTTCTGGATGCTGGAAATCAGTTTGGCGAGAAAACAAAGAGTTCTGTAGTTGTTCCCCCACTTTCACAAGCCAATCCTCTCTGTTTCAGGATTACAGAATTCCTGAGATCAGTTTGTTTTCTGAAGAGAATGGAGAAGGCAGAAAACAGAAGTTCACAGATTCCGCAGAGGACACACGAATTCACAACCAGCCATTGCAGGCAGCTTCTATAATTGTGCATTCTGGCTTGTAAGTGACAGCTTTTCAATGCTTTGGGCGTTCATGATGTGAGAGGTGATCTAGAACTAGGGATGGGGGAGAAAATCAGTTTGGTTTGGATTTTAATGTGAACTTACCTAATTCGCAACCAAATGCAGAAATGGGTACGTTAGTGGAAAGTGTGCACAAACATGCGTATATTAGTGAAAATTACACACTAAATGCATTATATTATGGGAAAGAGTTGTGTGTGCATATGTATGTGTTTCCTCATTTTTCAACACAGCACAGATATTTGATGGTCCAGAAAGGTAGGTAGAGCAATAATCTGATTTTTTTTTTGCACAGGATCACAGCCTGGAGGATTATTGTGCAAAGGCTAAATTTTGATCAGGACACACTTTGGCCTGGCTTGCAAGTTATGCAAACTATGGTTTGTTTGTTTGTTTGTACAAGCATACTCCAGCCAGCCAACTATGGTTTGTTTGTGGCCATCAAACCAGAAACTATGGTTTAAGATTGGCTTATGAATTTCAGTTTGTGTTATTCTTGGTTTCTCATCACATTGAACCCACAATTCTAGTTTAATCCTAGTTTGTTTCAGCACCACACATCAGATACTCATCTGGCAACAGATGTGCAAGTCAACAGTCACTTAGAAAATCTAAACCAATATTAGATTAAGCAAGCCATGGTTACTTTGTGCATCTGCAAACCACAGCTAAAGCAAACCATTACTTTGTGATACATGTGAACATTGCTATATATTTATTGAGAAGTGGAACTTCTCCTGCAAAGCAGTTTGGGTCATATGTTTCTCTCATATTAAAATCCTCTTCCTAAACTTGGTGGGGGGGGTGTTGCCCATGTTTGGGGTACAAGTTGGCTGTACGCAGCAATGATTAGCTAGGGCTTGTGGCAATGCATCTCTGAATACCAGTCCCTGGGAAACAATGGCGGATGAGTGTTGTGGTGCAGGCTTCCCAGAAGCATCTGGCTGGGCACTGAGAATGGAATGTTGGACTAGATGAACCTTTGGTCTGAACCAACAGGGCTCATTTTATCATGAACCTGCCTCCCTAGGATCAGTTTTTAATCTCTTTAAAAATAGATGGTATGTATTTTATTATTTATTTTTTAAGGCCCCGAAACAGATGTTGAATTGGAGACATTTTCAAGTGGCTTTTGGGGGTGGAGGTCCAAGAGAGGGGCTGTTTGCTGATCAACTGCATTTGTCGAAAGCATTGAAAAACTGTTGGGGGGGGAGCTAAACTTGTTCAGCAGGAGAAAAAAACAGCACTAAGTCCTCTTTTTAAAGTACATCTGTACACACCCTGAGTTGATTTCAGCTCAGCCCAACCTGAAAAGCACCTCTGGCATAGGTCCATTTAATTGTTTTTTTTTATAAACATATTTGGTATGTGCAAATCCACCTATGACTCAGTGGTAGTTATAGGTTCATGGCTTCATTTGTATAACTTTCCAGCTAGCAAGTGTGTGTTCAGCCTTTCTTTTGCACGCATATTTGTAGCAATTTGTAAATCCACACTTGACCTAATGGGAGGGATGTGAAATAGCTTGCAACACTGAGCTTGGGGGCAGATTTGATAGATGTATTTTAGTCAAGCGACAAGTGGGACCTGCCATCCTAGTGCTAGAGGTCTGAGTTTGGGGGCAGGCTCTCAGCTTGGAACCTGAACATTTTATTTATTAAATTCAAATTACTTAACACGATTCATATACCGCTTAAGCATCAAAGCCTCCAAGCAGTTTGCATAAAATATACATGAAAATTACAGATAGAATATAAATTAAAATCAGATGCCAGAAAGAAGTTAGGTTAAAAACAATCCTAATAAAAAAATCCGCATCATGAAGCATTTATATTATCTCTTTATGTCATAAAATGCGTATACTGTACCACAAAGCGGTTTACAAAAAAAAAGATACAACAATAAAATTATCACTAAGAAAAATGAACAATGATTTAAGACTTTCAAAAAATAAAAATAACAGATTAAAATACGCACCAACTTTCTAAACATCTGAGTAGGCTTGTCTAAACAAAAATGGTTTTTAGCATTATGAAATAAAACTACATTTTGCATATAATATATATTAAAATTAGGGATAAAACCAGATATTTAAAACAAGTTAGGCTTTATAAAACAAAATAAAATCAACGGTTTTAATATAAACATTATAAAATAAAATTATGTATTAAAAAACAATTCAAATTTACATGGTTCCCTTAAACAAAAAGGTTTTAGCAGGTGCTGAAAACAATACAGTGAAGGCATCTGCCTAATATCACTGCAAAGGAAGTTCCAAATTATTGGTGCTGACACACTGAAGTGTCAGTTCAGAACAAACATTATGTGGTTTTGCTGATATTGCTATTTAACTGGGTGGGGCTTGAGAAGAGGGAAGTGGGAAGTGGGAAGTGTGTCCTTCCTTTCAGCTCTTCTGGAGCTTCCCTGTATACAGGGAGGGCAGCTTTTTAAACCCCCACCTCTAATCCCCACCCCCACGATGTGTACTGTTAACTGTTAGGGGCTTGAGAAGGTCAGTTCCCTCCTATTCTCCACCTCATCCTGGAATATGAAAAATGTCTCAGGAGCACAAAAGTCCCTGCCTTCAGCTACTGGAGGCAGAGCTAGGGGCTTAATATTGGTCTGAGTACAGTATTGAGTGGACTAGACTCTTCAGACCAGGATGATACACAAGACCCAAGACGAAACTCCCGCTGTTTATATCTCACCTGGCCAATTCTGAAGCCTCATTCTGGCTGAATCATGGCACACTATAAACTATGGTTTACCATGCACAAGCAAAATTGCGTCTGTTTTCGCTCCTTCCAGCTCCCTCCTCCTGACGCTGGGAGGAGATGAACCATGTTCCCTGACTTAGCATTATGTTGAAACCTGGGATTGTGGTCTGCTCCCTCGCAGCGAACTACATTCTGTAGCCAAGGCTTATTCTTCGCTCGTTGAATATGGCTTGTTGGAGCAAAAGCATGATCCCTGGTTGGGACGTGATGCTAAGCTAGGGATTCTGGTGTGTTTCCTCCCAGCATATGCTTTATGGTTTACCATGATGTACGAACATGACTGCTGTCTTCCATTCACAAGTTATGCGTTCCTCTCTCCAGGCTGCCGCTAGGATGTTCTTTTCAGTTCATTGGGCACATGACACTACAAAGTTTTAGCAGTTGTTCATGGTCCTCTCTATGCTCCACAGGTGGCTTGTTTACTCAAAACCCTTCTTTGACGACGATCCTTATGTCTTAGAACCCGGTGGGTATCCCAGTTTGCGAGCCTGGGGAGCCAAGGACCCCTCAATCTGCTCCATGCATCCAATTAAGATGGTAAGTGTTGTTTGGCTGCATCTTCCTCCTGTTTTCAACCTTAGCAGGGCATAAACTGGGATCATTATAAGTGATGGACAGCTTATAAATCTAAATCATAAATATATGTTGGGACATGAGTGTCCAAGCTATCCATTTGCTTGTGGTTTCCTGTTTACACTTTAGAAGGCAGGCTTGAACTGCATGGAGACAGCAAATATTTTTTTTTGAAAGAAATACATTTTATATTTGAAAAGCCCCGCTATGTCAGATCTAACACACATCTAGTCCACCATCCTGTTCTCGCGATGGCAGAGTGGTCCATGAAAGGGAAGACAGAGTGTACTCACAGAATTCTCACTCTGGCTTATTCTTGTTTTAGGGCTGTCCTGTTGTGGAAAAGCCTGGCGAGCCCAAGGTAAGAGGGGGAAATAATTGCTGCTGAATTTGATCCTAGAGCAAATATACTTCCCAGCAGGAAAGGGGGCAAGAGGACTCAGCATCAGCAAATCTTTGAGTGGAATAAGCTAAAGTCTTTATTAATTTATATCCACTGTATTGAGTGGAAAGAGTCATTAGGCAGTTAATGTAGCTAGGGAAAGAAAGCTTAAGTGCTCTTCCTGAGTTGTGAGTTCAGTTTCTCTTTTCTTGTTTCACCTTTCCTCCTTCCTTCTGCCATTACCTGTAATGCCTGATGAAACTGAGTAAAATATGCTGTTTAAAGTTTGCAGACATTGCCTGTCGTCCTTGACAAAAACACACTCTACAACAGGCATTTCATGTTTTGGAGCTCAGAAAACTAAAATGTTACACGTAGAATAAAATGCAGAAAATATGCCAATGCATAGCTTTTGCAGAAACATGTGCAACTGGCATTCTTTACTTTGGGCTGTTGGGGGTGGTGCTTATAGATTTTAAAGGAATAAATAGCAAGTGACTACAGCCCACAGTAAAATGAAGATGAATAGAGTGGCATACAAAAGGAAGGGGGAGAGAAAGCAGTGCTTATGGACTTAGGAACTCTTCCATACTGGAGCTTTTTCCAAACATGAGCTGAACAAGAACTAGGAATTTGCTCTGTTATAAAAAGAAATCCCAGACATTTAAGGAGTCCAGATTGTAAGCTTTCCTCAAAAGTGAGTTGCTCCAGGCCCTCATTATTTTGGTTGCTCTTTTCTTTAAAAGCAAAAAACGTTCAAATGTTTGTGAAAAACACCAGAAGGAGGAGGTACCCACCATTTTACTCTCATTGTTCTCCATGTTTCATTCTCTCTTAATCCCTCTTCCTCTGCAGGCTCTAATCTATGAGAGGCCACATTTTTTGGGTCATAGCTGGGAAGTAAGCAGAGACATTTACAACCTGAAGAAGCCAGAAAACAACCAGGACTCCAAGATGTCTACTGCAGGCTCTCTGAAAATCCTGGGAGGCTGGTGAGCATTTGGAAGAATGAATAAGTGTTGTAGGGCAAAGGAGCCATCCAGGCAGCAATAATTGTCAGCTGACTCCTACACGCCAATCCCTGATCACCCAGGTCTAGGAAACCCTTGACGCAGAACCGGCCAATTAGTCTGAGCATGAGCAACATTCACTGTCTGTTCTGGAAAATGACCTCAACCCAGCCACTTCTCCCTTGGAGCCTGCTCCATCCTCAACCTTGCCTGTTTAGCCCACCTGCTTTCCTCAAGAGCATTCTGGGCGCTGTAGTTTGTTAAGGGTTGCTGGGAATTGTAACTCTCTGAGGGGTAAACTACAATGCCCAGAATTCTTTGAGGGAAAGAATGTGTTTCAAACATGCTTTAAAGGCAGAGTGGCTCTAACAGCTAATTCCACACCTTCTGCCCACCCCAATATTAACAGTACTGCTTGTTGTTGTCATTTCCCTGCCCTTCACCCTACGGTCCTAGTGTGGGTTACGACAATTACAAGGCATGCCTTCAACATTTGCACCTGGTACCTTCACTATACATCTTTTGGCAAATGTTGAAAACGCACCTCCATTACCCTGGCTTTTGACATCTGAGATGGGGAGGAAGCTGCACAACGTAGGGGGGCTGCTGCCACAGAGAATGCCCTCTCCTGGGCCACCATTGCCCCCAAGCCTCTGAGGGCAATGGGACAACCAAAAGTGCCCATGAATTATTGGGGGTGGGGGAGAAGAGAGATGGTTGGACATCTGGAAGGAAAGGGAAGTAATTTGTCTTTTGTGCTATATGCACGCTCTTTTATTGTCGGGTCGTTTCACCTTGGTAGCTGGATTGGTTATGAGAAGGAAGGTTTCCGTGGGCACCAGTACCTGCTGGAAGAAGGAGAGTACAATGACTGGACACAGTGGGGAGGCTACAATGAAGAACTGGTATCACTTCGGCTGATTCGGACGGTGAGAAAACCTGTCTGCTTAACAGGGCAAGGGATGGGAGATTTATTGCCAGGAGCGAAGAAAAATTTCCTGGCTTAAAACCTATGCCGAGTTCCTAAAATAAGAAGTGTCAAAGTTCAGCCATATCAAGGAGAAACAGGACTAGTTCAGAAGTATTATTTGTTTTATTTCTTTTAACTTTCCTCCGACTTCCAGTGTTCCGGCTAATGCTTATGTAACCAAACCAGCGCTACCCACACACAAGGCAGGTATTAGCAGACTTCAAAGTTTGCAGAAGGACAAAAAAAAAAAGATTAGGAAAAGAGCTTGAGGGAGGTACAGCCTTCAAAACAGCTGGCTAAGAACTGAGTGTGCTTTGTGGCCATGGAATAGTGACTGTATCGGGGACAGGCAATGGAAGCTACTGAAAAGGCAATTATAGGTCTTGTTTGTCCAGTGTGAAAGCAGGATGCAGGCTGTAGTTTCCCAATTATTTATTACGAAAGTGAGGACAACGCCCCCTTGAAATCTAAAGAAATCATCCTAGTGTACATTGCACATGATTATTTCATGTGTGTCTGCACTGAGGAAAGTGGGGGTATCCCATGTATTATTATATTTTATTATCATTAACTGCTGCTATTATAGTAATTTTCCTTACTGTTCAATTGTAGTTTCATTGCTTTTATTTTTTGGAATTGCCAACCACTTGAGTATGGTTTCTGTAGAAAGACACAACAAATTTGTTGTTGATGATGATTTTGCCACCCTTCTCCAGCAGTTCCCAGGGCAGGTTACAACAATTTAAAATTCAGAATTAAAAGCAATTAAAACAGTAGCAGTAAGCGTGTTACATGTTTTTAAATTAGTTATTTTTTCTCCATGCCACAGGATTTCTGAATGCATCTTTAATTAGCAGTTTCCTGTCAACAGGCTGTTTACAAACTCGTTCCCTTTTCACAGCCTAAGCAATTGCTTTTTTGATTGTTGTCATTGTTGTTATTTAACAGTTAACAAAACAAAAACAACACCAAAATAATACCTACACAACATCCACAATCATCCCTAAACCTTCTGCTATCACTTACGGTGTGTTCACATTACTGACTTAGAGTGCTGTAAAGTTGTTTCCTCCCTGGTGTGTTTCACAGCTCTTCCCCTCCCCCACCCTGTAGCCTTTCACATCAGCATAGTTTCATTAGTGTCAGATTCATTTCTGTTTGTGTACACACCAAGGGTCATTGACAGGGGGGTGGGGATGTTTGCACCATACATTAAAGATGCTCACAAACTGGCTAGAGACAAATTGGGAATGGCTTAAAGATGCCATTTGGTGTAAAGCTGATTCGAGAAACAATGCATCAAACAGTTGTAATTTTTGCCTATACATTTTGGATATCATGTGAATATGGATTAAAAACTCAGTACTAGAAACCTAGTAAACAAGAATGCAAAGACAGCCTTGCTCCTCCCCTCAATCCATCCCCACTGCCTTTCCTCCTTTTCTATAGCTCAGGTTTATAGGATGAGGATGAGGCTCCTTTTTCTTGGAAAACCATCTGCAAGGAAAATAAAAACATCCTTCAGTAGCACCTTAAAGACCAATTAAGTTTTTATTTTGGTATGAGCTTTTGTGTGCATGCACACTTCGTCAGATACACTGAAACAGAATCCACCAAACCCTTATGTATATTCAGATGGTGGGGGTGGGGGTGATGGGAATGGGTGATGGGCTGATGGGAGTGGTAAACCTGTAGATGGCTGTTAACAACTGCTGATGACTTCAATTGGTCCTGGGGGGGGGGAGCAAGGGCTGAGACGCTAAAGAAAGCTTGATCATGCATAATGAGATAAGAATCCAATATCTTTATTCATCCCAGGTGGCTCCATGGTTTTAAGCTTGGTAATGAGTTCCAATTCAGCAACTTCTCTTTCCAATCTGTTCCTGAAATTTTTCTGTAATAAAACAGCTGCTTTGAGATCTTGTATAGAATGTCCTGGGAGACTGAAGTGTTCTCCTACTGGTTTTTCTGTCTTGTGGTTCCTGATGTCAGATTTATGTCCATTTATCCTTTGGCGTAGGGTTTGGCCTGTTTGTCCAATATAGAGAGCTGAAGGGCACTGTTGGCATTTGATGGCATACACAATGTTAGAAGATGAGCAATTAAATAGTCCTGAGATGGTATGTTGGATGTTGTTGGGGCCAGTAATGGTGTTGTCCGGGTGTATGTGGCAGCAAAGTTGGCATCTGCAAGGAGATGGTTTGCTGCTGGCTGTGCTGACACATTTTATTTTTCTTCACTGGGTAGGACTTCTTGGACCCAGCCCTTGTGCTGTTTGAAGCCATGGACTTTGAAAACGGGCCCAGCGTTGAGCTCAGTGAAGCGCTGCCAGATGTTGAGCTGGCCAGCTACGGGACCACAACACAATCCATCCATGTCCTCAGTGGAGTGTGAGTACTCTTTGGTTTCTCAACCCCATATGTGGGGAGGCCAATCAGGGCTTCACTGAAAGTGGGGTGAAGCATGAGGCACATGATCCCTGCGACAAAATAAATCTTCACGAGTTTCTGCACTGCGCTTTCATTCTGAATAGGGAAGTTTTTTTTAATTGTTTAATGTATTGTGTGTGTTTTTATATTGGAAGCTGCCCAGAGTGGCTGGGGTGACCCAGTCAGATGGGCGGGTACAAATAATAAAAATTGTTTTTTTGTTGTTATACAAGCTTGTAAATGAAATACTGTAACTTTGTGTGGTTATATTTGTTGTTTGCACTGTTTAATGAAAATAATAAAAATTACAAAGGAGAGGGGGGGAAAGGAACAGTAGCATAAGACCTCCTTTGTTTGAGGCAAATAAGAGGTCTCTATGAAGTAAATGAGCTTTTTGAGATGACCAAAACTATTCCTCAGTCTGGACACTAAAAAAAGCAAGCGAACGGATAGGTGTCAGGGAAAGCCCAAACCTGTGTACACACTCTACCTTCAAAGCACATTCTTTCCCTCAAATAATTCTGGGCACTGTAGTTTGCTAAGGGTTGTAAGAAATTGTAACTCTGTGAGGGGTAAACTACAGAACCCAGAATTCTTTGAGCGGTAAAATATGTTTCAAATGCAGGCAGAGTACGTACATATCCAAAATCTGCTGTTTGTAACAGTTTGATAGGGAATGGAGGAGGTAGTATGCAGACTTAACGAGGATGAGTGGTGATTATTGCAACATGGTTGCACCAAAGGCTAGACTGGAGAAAGAAGCGGAGCAGTGTTTATGCTCATTAAGAGCTGTAAGTAGAAATTTCACATGATAGAGGTGTCAGCAAAACACACACATTGATCTGCAAGTGCTCTGGGTGACAGATTGTGAATATGGAGGTTTAGATAATCCATTTCCATTTTTGCGGCCAGGTGGGTGGCCTATGAAGATAAGAATTTCTCAGGGGAGCAGTATATTCTGGAGAAAGGAGTATACCGCAACTGTGAGGACTGGGGTGCAAGCAGCTGCCAGATCTCCTCGGTGCAACCTATCCTACAGGTGAGAATAAGGTGCTCTGCATTCATGTGTCCCCAGTTCAGAAACCATGTTCCCAATCCCACCTGTCTCCAAATAGGTTTTTGTGCAAGGCCAGATTAAGAGGTTTGGGGGCAATTCTCAAAACAGGGCCCGCTTCCCCTCAAAAGCAACACATGAAATTTACCACCACCACAAAATACATCTTGTGTTATCTTAACGACTAACAAATTTATTATAGCATAAACTCCTCTAAGCCTTGGGAGTTTCACATCTCTCAGCAAAATACAAGCATTTTGCCAACCCTGATAAACAAAAAGAAAATATTCAGAATATGGGCTCTTAAAACCCATTACTGTATTGGTTTTGCTCACTGCCTGCTTTGGGCTAGTTACCAGCTCCCAGCCTCACCCACCTCAACATGGCTGTTGTGAAGATATAGAAGTAAGTTAGGATGGCAGCAAAGGGGTACTTAGTGCTTATATCAGAAGATTATGGACCTCATTGGAGGTTTTTAAACAGAGGTTGGATGGCCATCTGCCAGGGATTCTTAAACTGTGGTTCCTTTGTTGCAGGGGGTTGGACTAGATCAGGCATAGGCAAACTCGGCCCTCCAGGTGTTTTGGGACTACAACTCCAAACATCACTAGCTAACAGGACCAGTGGTCAGGGATGATGGGAGTTGTAGTCCCAAAACATCTGGAGGGCCGAGTTTGCCTATGCCTGGACTAGTTGACCCTTGGTGTACCTTCCAACTCTACAATTTTTGATTCTCTGATAATAGACATCAAAATTTTGTTTGTTTAACCAGAGGGATGCATTTTTCTGGATCTTCCCCTCTTGGATTGAATAAATGATCTCAAGGACCGTCCAGTCAAGCACATAATTCTTATCTTTCTAGGCTTGCCTAAAGATTATATTGTGTACTATTTCTTTTTCTTCTCTCTCTCTTCTAGGTTGGGGAACACAGTCTACACTTCATTTCTCAGGTGAGCAGGTGTACTTCAGAAGCAAAGTATGAGGGTGGTTCTTATGCCCATCACACTGCTGTTACATGGGTGCTACCAAACGGGCTGTTGATTCACACAAAATTTGCTCATCCCTGTTGTGACTTCCTCCAAAGACTCCTGGGAACCGTAGTTTGGTGATGGCACAAATATTTTTCAGTTAAAATATTTTTCTACCCCCCCCCCTTCCAGAAATACAGCTCCCAGTGTTTCTTTGGGGAGAAGAAATGATGGTCAGGAAACACAATTACATTGTCAGGATATACCTGTAGATATTTCCGTCTGCCCCAGGTCTGATTCCTCCATGTTCATTATTTCCCAAGTTTGTTCATATCTGACATTTTCTTGACTCCTCAGATCCAACTCTTCTCAGATCCAGACTTCTTGGGGAATTACGTCTCTTTCAAGGAAGACCAAGCCTCACTTCCAGAGAATTTCATCCCACGCTCCTGCAGGGTCAATGGAGGCAGGTAAAGTGATGCTTCCTCAGTACAGCAGCGGAATGTAAATGACATGATATGGGGAACTCATCATGTTGGCGCTAAAGATTTAGGGCAGGGACTGCCAGCATGATGCCCTCTCTAGATGTTGCTGGACCAGCAGGAGTGAGGAACCTTTGGCCCTCCAGATGTTGCAGAACTACAACTCCCATCAGCCCCAGCACACCTAGCCAATAGCCAGGGATGATGGGAGTTGTAGTTCAGCAACATCTGGAGGGCCAGACACCCCCCACACCTGGTCTACAGCTCCCTTCTTTCTTGACCATTGGCCATTCTGGCTGGAGCTTTTGAGAGTTGAAGTCTGGAAGGTTTCATGTTGGCTACTTAGGCTATCCTTGATTCTTTGTTCATCTGAACAAATAATGTTAGGCATGAAAGGTCATGCTGTAGCAACTGTCTTACTTTTGGATTTTGAAACACCTGAGTGGAGAAAGAATTCGAACCAGATCTACAGCCCTGAGCATGAAATTGCTGCCCCTTGAGCATTGGAGTCAAGCACGTCTCTGTCTTGTTTCAGCTGGATCCTCTATGACTGCCCCCAGTTTGATGGAGAGCAACACATTCTCTCTGAAGGCGAGTACCCAACACTGACTTCCATGGGCTGCCTCTTCACCACGTCCATCCGCTCACTGAAGAAAGTCCCCATCGTAAGTTGGGAACATCTTCTTGGTTCTAATACTGATTGGCAGTAGGTAAATGACAGGCAAATGAAAGTGATTCTTTCACACAATGCATAGTTAACTTATGGAACTCTCTGCCGCAAGATATGGAAATTGTACCCTAAATTGGTGGTTAGGAGGGATTAGACGTACTGTACGGTAATTTAGATAGGACAGTGCATTTCTGCATTAGGGCCCAATGCATTGCCAAGGAAGTTTGGATGCAGCAGCTACAAAATTCCAATGTCTCTGGGTTGTTATGGTACCAACTTAGCAATTTCATCAAACCACAAAGGATATTAGAATAGCCAACAAGAAACCTGACCTCATTTGAAACATTGATGCAAAATCTGAAGAATAAGTTAGGTTTCACAAATTTACTATATACTGCTAGATATGTGGCTGTCCAAGTTAGGACCTTGGATGGTTGTTCCCAGAGGGTAATACTTGGGGGGGGGGTGCTCTTAGGCACCATGGAGTCTTCAATGTGGAGTTCCTCAGGCTTCAATTTTATCCCCTATATGTTGTTTAATATCTACATGAAACCACTGTGGGGGGGTCATCTAGAGTTTTGCAGTACATTATCAGCAATATACTGATGATTAGTCATTATTTGGGTTATCTTTCATTTGACCAACCAAAGTGAGTTCCTTGTCAAAACTTGAGTGTTTCACACGGTCTGAATGCTCAGAGACCTGCCACCCCTACCTTAAGGTTTCCATGTGTTTTGCCTTCTTCTTGTTCCTTGAGCCCAGTGGCATCCTTGCCCTTCAATCCTGTTTTCCTTTTCCCCCCATAGTTCTTCTCAGAGCCCTCCATCTTCCTACATGGACTGGAGTGTTTTGAAGGAAAGGAGATCGAGCTGAACAGCGAAGTGCGCAGCCTTCAGGCTGAGGGATTTAACAACCATGTCCTCTCTGTGCGGGTAAAGGGTGGAATGTAAGTAAAGGATAACCTGCTATTGCAAGGCTGTCACACATAAGGACCTGGGTCGTTCTTAGGGCTAGGTGGGGATGCACATGGGGCAGAACTGAGCCTGCCCCTTCCTGCTTCTCTGCTGATTTTAAAGCTGCAGTTCCCCAAAGTCCTCCAGCCAGCCACAGCCTGGAGGACTGGGGACTTCTTGCCACCACACACTAGGAATAGAGTAGAGGAGCCATTGCCCCTGGGAGTTACAGGACTTGATGTTCCATCACTCTCAGAGGGAATTGTATGGCAAAAACACCACTGCCCCTGGGGAATTAAATGATTTGTGGTGTGGGAAAAATTAAGTGAAGAATTTTATCTGCGTTGATTTTGATGAGAAAGTAGATGGCTTGCCTTCTGACATATTTTAATTCTAAATTTATACCTATTCAAATAAATTAGCTTGTGCAAATTTTGTGTCTGTAGGTTTGCGTCCCAAAGTATTTGAAATGTCTAGCAACAACTGGATGTGTCTTGGAGACAGTAGGCGGCCATCATGACTGCTAGCCTATGGTTACCAGACGTCCCCATTGCCTGGGGACAGTCCCCAGATTTACAAATCTGTCCCCAGACAAAATCCGTCCCCAGAATGTCCCCAGATTTCGTTTAATGTCCCCGGATTTATATTTTAAGTGTTGTAGATTTATTAGTAGGGAATGAATGTTGCGTGATTGGTTCAACGGCACAAGACACATCATATGGGGACTTCCGGCAAGGCAAAATGGCGGGCGCCAGGGCAGCGAGCAGCTCCTGAAGCAAGCCAGAGCCAACTGCGCTACCAGGCTGCTGCCGCTGCCAAGGGGGAACCGGGGGTGCCCAGCACGTCAACTGGGGGAGTCACTGACACACACACCCCTGCGACCCAAATCAAGCCGGGAGCAAGAGTGCCCAGCCACCCAGCCAACTGCCCAGCAGTGCTCCAGGGCCAGGAAAACCGCGGAGCCGACGCAGGGAGAAGGAGAAGAGAGAGAAAGAGTAAGGAGAAAAAAGAGGGGAGCCCCAACCTTGCCCGCACTGCTGCCACCGCTGCCACTGAGGAGAGGTGGGAGAGCACCAGGAGGGCAAGGACACGTGGCCGAGCCCAAGCCCGACCCGAGCCTACTCCATGCAGGCTAGCGCTCCAAGAGAGCAGGCCGGGGGCCAGAAGAAGGCTGTGCGACAGATGAGACCACAGAAGAGAAGATATTACTTCTTAATTATTATTTTTTAAATAACATTTTTTCTCTCCCCCCCCAAAAAAAGTGTCCCCAGATTCTTTAAAAAAAATGTGGTAACCTTATACTAGCCAGGTCTCTAGTGTCAGCAGCAAGCAGGTCCTATGCTCCTTTTTTTTATTACCATTTCCCAATTGATGAAGAGCCAAAGTGATCTGTGCTGCTAATGCTTTTTCTCCCATTGTTTGTTGCTCTGCCAATTCCCACATACAGTTGGGTGCTGTGTGAACACAGCGACTTCCGAGGCCACCAGTGGCTCCTGGACTGTATGGAGATCACCAACTGGCTGACATACAGTGGACTTCAGCACATCGGCTCCCTGTACCCCATCCGGCAGGTAAGTCCCCAGTGCTCTGGTCCACTGGGGAGGGGTTATAGGGAAAGGATTACTGGTTAAGGAGCAGTTTAGAAGTAGTTTAACCAGATGTACGTCTCTGTCCCTTCCCAAGCTGCTTAAATGTTCAAGTGGGCCATTATAAATCTGGGGAGCAGGTAGATGTCAGAATGCTGGCGATTCCACCATACCTGCTGCCCACTAAGGCATACATGCAGGGTGGAAAAGATTTAAATCAAATCGATTTAAATCACTTGTCAGTAAGACTTGATTTAAATCTCTCTTTTTTCAGAAAAGTTCAACCTTGCTGGCATTCTCTTAATATTTACAACCAGATGAAGGTTTCATTTTTGGAATGATAAATTTTCAGAGTAGTTTTTACAGTTATATCAAAAATTACTGATTTGATTATCCAGGCATGTCCAACAGGTAGATCGTGATCTACCAGTAGATCACTGGACTTCTGTGGTAGATCACTGGTAGAACACTGGCTCCCCTAAAAAGATGCTCAACAACTTTGGCTCCCCTAAAAAAAGGTCAACAACTTTATATGCACCCCTAAAAATTGGGGCTTTCCTTCCTAAAAAAAGCTCATCAACTTTGACCTGAACCCCCCAAAAGGGGGTAGATCACTGCCAGTTTTTAACTCTGTGAGTAGATCACAGTTTCTTGGGAGTTGGCCACCCCTGGATTCTACTATCAGAAATGCATAGACAGATAATAATGTAATTATTGTTTATATTTGGACAACTTTTCTGCTATACTTTATTGGAAGGAGAAAAATTATCATTTCCTTAATAACAATTTAAACAATTTATTAAACTAAAACAATAACATTATAGCATATGCATCCATGTTTGTTAACCAGTGTGGTTAAAGGATTAAAAATCTCAGACTGAGTTTTAGCACACATGAAAAACTTTAAACAAATCCTTATTTCCTGATGGCTAGCCTTTGGACTGTAATGTAACTTAAATAGAAAACTACCTTTAGAAAGATTTTCCCTCCATAAGCATTTTATTTTAAAAATACAATTTAAATAAAAGAAAATCTGATTTCTTATTTAAAAAATCATTGATTTTTGTCCACCTATGCATGACTCTTAGAACGGACAGATTGTGGTTAGATTGCTCCACAGCATGGAACTTGCTGAGCAGCTCAGAAGAATGCAAAGTGATTGTCCTTTCTGTCTGCCTCTCCCCTCCCTCTCCCCAGAGACGCATCTACTTCCAAATAAAAAACGAAGAGTTGAAGTCCTTCCTGTCTGTCCCGGATGACGTTGAAGACATGAAAGCTGGGCGAGTTCTGGTCTCAGAGCTCAATGGCAAGAGCAGCTCCATCTGGTACTATGAAGAGGGGCTTGTGAAGAACCAGGTGAGGGCTTCTTTCTCCTTCCCCTTGTGTGGCTTACAGGGACAGAAGCAGCTGGGGTGCACGGATAACCCAGGCCTGCTTCAAGAAGACCCCATACAATACCCTCAAGTTTAAATAGTTCCGCTCCCTCTATTGTCCACATAGCATTTGGGTAAGCCAGGCAAAACTAATATCCAAATCAGTTAATCATTAATATAATAAATACCGTAGTTAAACAGATGGATGAGGTGGCTGCTTCACATATAAAATGTCACCTACAAGGGTAGATGCTGGGCTGGTGTAGAAGAAAAGTCTGTATTTTGGTACCATGGCTCATGTCTTGTATACAGAAAGTCCCAGGTTCAAGCCCAGGTATCTCCAGATAATAGGCTATTGGGTATCAGGTAATGAGAAAGATCTCAAAAGGCCACTGCGAGTCTGAGTACTGGGCAGGATAGACCAATGGCTTGACTCAGTAAAAGTCAACTTCAGCTTCAGATGTTCACTGTCTGTATGCACCGCACTTTCATACAACACTGAATTGGCCTCTCTTGACTTTCAGGTTGCGCCCAACATGAGCCTGCAGGTGATTGGTCCAGCTGCGAAGGGATCCAAGGTGGTGTTGTGGTCTGAGAGCCGACTGCCCCGGCAGACCTGGCAAATTGATTCTTTTGGGAGAATCTGCAGCCAGATGTTTGAAAACAAGGTCCTGGATGTGAAAGGTAAGGCATTGGCTGTTGTTGTTGTGGTGGTGGTGGTGGTGGTGGTGATTCAGATTTAGGTTCATGAGGGAGTTACTGAGGCCAGGAAGCAAGTAATGTGGCTGTAGAAGGGATGAAATATAGCCAGAAATGCTTTAATCTCAGTTTCCTTTCACCTTTTCCCCATGTCACCCACCATTCCTGCAAATTCCTGTTCAATTTTTCCGCACCACTATTTAAGATAAGATATCTTTATTGTCATTGTCCCCTTGCGTGAACAACGAAATTACTCGGTTACTACATCCACTCAGATAAAGCATTCCGCATAATTCAAAATTACAAAACCTAATTAAAGACAGTAAATATGTCTTAATCTTAACATGTGTATAGCGCACTCAAACATCAAAAGCACTTCTCATGCATTATCTTTACTAGATGTAATGCTTACAATCCAGTTCCTTCAGCCTAACCTAATGGAATTTGCTTTCTGTTCTCTGAGCTGATATCAAGGTGGAGATCTGGTGATAAAAGTCACTTGGAATGTTTATGCACAGCTCCAATTAACATACCTGCTGCAAGACGATGATTCGACCAAAACATTACTTGTAGCAAGATATT
Organism: Zootoca vivipara; assembly: GCF_965207765.1. Taxonomy (NCBI): domain Eukaryota; kingdom Metazoa; phylum Chordata; class Lepidosauria; order Squamata; family Lacertidae; genus Zootoca; species Zootoca vivipara. The sequence continues at coordinate 61,219,082 of NC_142589.1, read as the reverse complement.
TGATTTCAGTTCTTTCTTACAAAAAACAGCATAACTTACTTTACGACTACTGACATCAAGCTACATCATTTGAGTAACCTTCTGATCTGAGTAATGAAAAATGAAGGCCTGCAATGCAGTTACATTTTAACCATAGCTAAAAGCCCCACAAAACTACTTGAAACGTTTAAAAATGTTGTACATAAGTCCCTTGTATGAGGGACTAATTTTGTCTGATTGTTCTGATTCTTCTATGTCTTTATTTTGTCTGACTGTTTTTATGTATGCCGGTTTTATACTGTTTTATCCTTGGTTGCAGTGCATTATGGGCCTATGGCCGAAATAAAGTTTATCTATCTTTATGCACAGCATACCCTGGCCTAGTCCAGCAACAGTGAAGGGGACATCTATATATCACCTACCTACCTACCTACCTACCTATCTATCATAATTATTCACATCCTGCTTTTCAGGATACAAATCCTTCTTAGGGCAGCATACAAACAACATTGATTGGGTGAAATGGCTTTCTGAGGAGTTGTGCCCATTTTCTTCTTCCTTTTCTCCATGTAGGAGGCCGAACCTATGACCGGGACCATGCCATCCTCTGGGATTCTTCGGAGGAAAGGCCTACACAGATCTGGGACGTCCGGGTGCTTTGAAGAACGCAGGAATTGGAGAGCCATGTCACATGCAGAACTAGAATTCAGCCTGCAAGTCACAGACGATTGTCCTTTTGTGACCAAGCTGCATCTTTGGGGATTAGCTGCTGAAATAGATAAATGACTGGGTTCTGCATTTGGTTAGTAGATGCAACCAAAGATTCCCCACAGATTGCAGCCCAGAAAGAGAAAAATGTTTCTGTGGAGCACAGAGATTGGTCCCCTCGAGGGACTCTGTAGAGGGAAGGAGGCAAAAGCTGGTTCTTTTCCAACAACTTGGAGCTGACCCAGCAAGATGGAGATTATTGGCGAGTTCTGATACGCGGATCATTCATGAATGGACAAAGTCAAGCAGCTCACCTGTGCGAGCACAGGAAAACAAGTTGCCAAAGCCTCACAGGTGTCCCCAGCCCTGCTGGTTTAGGCTTATATATGAATATCTAAAACGAACACACACATACAGCATGAATGAACTTTTCGTCCTTGCATGCAGCCCGTTCCTTTTCCCCTGTGCTCTTCTTCCTAAGGGGACCTGGGCTACGTTGTAAACTCTATTTATGTACCTGTGTATGATACAATGCATTTTATAAATCCATCTCTCTGGCTAGTGTGCTGGCTCCACTTTTTGCCATTAGGACATGTTCATGGGGACACTGGCTACAACCACAGGCATAACATGTAGGGATCTTGCCCACAAGTGTTTTGGGTGGTGGAGATAAATGCATGCAGCAACAACAACAACAATTGGCTAGCTGGGATCATAAACAACAGAAAAGCAGGAATAGTATCACACAAATGTGACTGCAAACCCCATATTATAAGTAAGAGTAAGTAAGTAACAGTAAGTGACAGTAAGAGCTGTTCGACAGTGGAACTTGCTGCCAAGGAGTGTGGTGGAGTCTCCTCCTTTGGAGGTCTTTAAGCCATCTGTCAGGAATGCTTTGATGGTGTTTCCTGTTTGGCAGGGGATTGGACTGGATGGCCCTTGTGGTCTCTTCCAACTCTATGATTCTATTATTCTAAATGGTGAACATTAGTTCTGGTTACAGGTAGGTAGCCGTGTTGGTCTGGGTCGAAGTAAAATAATTTCACTGTATCTGAAGAAGGGTGCATGCACACGAAAAGCTCATACCAAAATAAAAACTTAGTTGGTCTTTAAGGTGCTACTGAAGGAATTTTTTTTATTTTACTGGTGAACATTAGGCTTTTGCAAATCTACAAAGCTGTGCTGTTTTCACTATCTGCGTTTTAATAGAGTTGTTTTTATATTGTTTTAATTCAATTATAGTTTAATTACTTTTAAACCTTTTTTGCCAAAGTTGTTGAGCTTTTTAGATCTCTCTTTCAAAAAATAAGCTTTTTAAAAGCAATTCCTGGACACTGCTCCTAATTTATCTGTGTTGTTTTAATTTTTGTAAGCTGCCTTGAGTCCCAGACGGTGAAAAAGGCAGGATATTAATTATGCTGCTGCTGGCACAGTGCAGGAATGGCTGGCCTGTGGCCTTTGATATGTTGTTGTATTACAGTTCCCACCACCCCTCACAACTGATCATGTTCGCTGGGGCTGAGGGAGTTAGAAGCAACAGCATCTGGAGAGCCACAGGGTAACCACCCTGTCGGCATTCGGGGGTCGAATGGCCAGCTGGCTAGCCCCCAGCTGGATCATCTCCTTCCAGCCAGCACTGCGAAGATCCCTCGACCTCTGGTGCGACATAAATCAGTGACCCAAGTCTGTGGACATGGGCCTACTTTACTTAGCAGAGCAAAACTGCGCAACAAAAGAAGCTTGAAGCTTGAGGAGACATACTAGGAACTACGGATTTATTATAATAAATCAGAAACAAAGAAACATGTCATCTCTCTCCTTGCCGTCTCTCCTGAGAGAGAGGCAAAAGCAAAAGAACCCAGCGTAGGTTCCGCTTACGCCAGCAAACAGTGCTGGAATGTAAACAGACATGAGACACGCCATCCCATGTCTGCAACTAAAGGTGGAATGGAAATTTGTCAGATCAACCTCAACCTATGCCATTCTCAAGCTTCTCTGCAGTGCTGGTGGATTATTATTATTTCTTAATTTTCTGTACCACCCACCAGAGGTTTACATGGTGATTGCAATATAAAAACACAAAATACATAACATAGTAACAAACAAAAACAATAACCCTCACACAATTTAAAAGGCCATAAATTGTTTAATTAGTCAAAGGCCTGGGAGAAGAGGAATGTTTTTGCCTGGCACGTAAAGATATGTAATGAAGGTGCCAGGTGAACCTCCCTGGGGAGAGCACTCCACAAATGGGGAGCCACTGCAGAAACGGCCTGTTCTTTTGTTGCCGCCCCCTGAAACTCTCACAGAGGAGGCAGATGATGAAGAGCCTCAGATGAGGATCACAAGGTCCAAGTCGGTTCATATGGGGAGAAGCAGTCCCTGATGTGTGAGGTTCTTCTGCACTGCGTAAATTCTGCTCCTAAAGGGATCCATGCTTAAATCCTTTGGGATCCGCTTCCGTATCCAGAGCTACATGAATCAGTAGTCTGACTCATTATGAGGCAAACCCCCATATTTATTCATCACTGACACATGTTGCACTGATGGTTGTTAAACCAGGAAAAGCTTCTTCCATGTGCTGGTTCTTGCCTCACTTTTCATAGCCCCAGCTTTTGGGGCTATGGGAAAGACATCAATTTGCAGTGAGAAATTGTTGCTGCTATTTCTCATTTCTACCACTAGAGGGTTCTGTTTGCTTCAACAGCGCATAGCACATGAGTTCTTCCTCAGTCTTTTTGTGTGAAGGAGCAGGGTTTCGTCAGGAAGCCATTTTGCATGTACAGTAGATATCAAATAAAGGTGCTTACATTTTTCACTATATGTACAACTTACAAAACTCAGGAGAGTCAGAGCTAGCAGTGGTTCCTTGCATGGATGTACACATTCTGAATATAAATGCATGCACAGGCAGTTGCTAAAAGTATGGTGCAGTCTTGCATTAGGACAGGCATCCCCAAACTTCGGCCCTCCAGATGTTTTGGACTACAATTCCCATCTTCCCCAACCACTGGTCCTGTCAGCTAGGGATCATGGGAGTTGTAGGCCAAAACATCTGGAGGGCCGCAGTTTGGGGGTGCCTGCATTAGGAGTTTAACAAGATCAATTATTTAACCAATGTGCAGCTGGAGGGCATAGTGGAAATAGCAGGGTCTTGGCATAACAAATTGTCTCTCCTGGAAGTTTTGTTTTTACGTGTGAAGCCAGCCCATTTTCTTGGATGCAGGCAGGGCCATTTATTTGTCTAGCTTTCTTTGGAATAGTTTTGCATGTGGTTAATTCTGGGTGCAGCTTCTCCGTGGGTTTGAACCACTGCTTTGGTTCCCAGTCGAGAAAGGAAGGCAAAGGAGCAAGTCCCTTCCCACCACTCAGGTAGGGGAAGAAAGCCCAGCATGTAGGGGGGGGGCTCTTTGGCAGACGGTCAGGACTGAACTTGAGCCACAACAAAGTGTGACTGGGCCCCAGAGCCTGTTATGCCCAACAGGAGTCAAGTGCAGAACATTTAAAATATTGATGTGCTTCCAGTGCCTTGGGAAGGTCAAATCTCCTATATCATTAGGAACAGTTTGGGATGTGGAATAGAACCTTTCTCCCTCCTGGACTGTGTTGTCCCTCCCAGGAAGAGAACTCAGCCAATAAAGGGCATGCTTCCTGATGGGTGGCCTAGCCCAGAAGTTAGTTTGCTAAAGAGAATGTGAAAGAGGGTCTTGTGTCACCTTGGCTACTAATAGTGAAACTGGTTTCCCGCAGCATAGCTTTTATGCAAAGCTTTGCCTGGAAGTGTCACAGGTATCTTCGGACAAGATATTTGATTTGGTCCGCATTCAAGGCCAAATCTTACCAGATTTGCACTTTCTGAAACAAAGATGCGAACCTGTTCAGAAAGATGTTGACTTACCTCGGTTACAACAGGAAACCCACACTTATCTGCATGCGATCTAAGGCTGCAGACTGTGGCTTTCACATGTTTAGAAGGGAAATGAAACATTGGTGTCTATATATATATAAAAGCAAGGTGGGTGGGATATATGAGTATCCTGTTTTAAGCAGAAAAATAAAAGATTTTGTTCAGGTGTAATAAAGCAAATGTTAGTTGTACTTTAGGGGGGAATGCCCTTTTACAGTTTTTCAGCTAAATGCAAAATTACTGCTGTAGCATTTTGCTCAAAGGGGCAGAAACATTAATTTGAGACAGCAGATGCTAAAAGGGAACCCTAATGCTCAGGCCTCATTGCCCTAATACACTACATCGGCTCTCGTTAGCATGGTGCTCTACCAATGTTTTGGACTACAACTCCCATCAGGCAAAAAGGCCTGGCCTGCTTTTTGTGACTAGGGATGTGAACTTTTGAACCAATCTATTGAAACAGCAATTTAATCTGCGCCATCTAGCAGGTTATCATATTTAGCTCCGTTTGCCAATGACATTTTTAAAAACCTTCAACTTTTAGCATTTGTATATCAGGTAAAGTTAAAGTTAATTTGCATATTAAGCCTCTGTTGAACAGGAGCCAGCTGCTCTGATCCCCACCCCAAAGTAAAACCCCTCGGCCACTGCCATTTGGGAACCTATTTGTTCTGCTTCGACCTGATCTGCCGAAATCAGTTCTGTTTTTGTTTTTCATGGCATGGAGTTGATTGCCTACTGTTACCTTGTAAGCCAAGCTACTGCTGAAGGTCAGGGGAAAAAACAATCCCTGTCACATATGAGAATGTAAGAAGAGCCAGCTGAATGAGGCCAATGGGCCATGCAGTCCAGAATTCTGTTCTCACAGTGGCCAGCCAGATGCAAGCAGGATCTGAGTACAATAGCGCTCTCTCTTGTGGCTTCCTGCAACTGGCATTCAGAAACATCATTGCTTCCAGTGAGTAGCCATCACGCTAGTGATAGTCTTGTCCTGCGGAAAATAGTGTTCATGTGGCATGCACCCACACAACTACTATTTGCATTGAGAAGCCTCCTTTGGCACCAAAAAAGGCACTTTAAAAGATAGCTTTCAACAGGGATTAGACCAGGCATCCCCAAACTTCGGCCCTCCAGATGTTTTGGACTACAATTCCCATCTTCCCCAACCACTGGTCCTGTTAGCTAGGGATCATGGGAGTTGTACCGGTAGGTCAAAACATCTGGAGGGCTGCAGTTTGGGGATGCCTGGATTAGACAAACGTATGCCGGATAAGTCATTCCTATATACAGTCATACCTCTGTTTATGACCACAATTGGTTCCCCCCGAGGCACGCTTCTGTGCGTGTGTGAAGCGCCGATAGAGCACCTCTGTGCACGCACGCACTGCGCAGATCGCTTCTGCACATGCGCGAGCTGCGCAGGTGACTTCTGCACATCTGAGCGCCACAGAACCCGGATGTAAACACTTCCGGGTCCGCGGTGGTCGGAAACCGAAGCGGTCGCAAACGAAGGCGGTCACAAACCGAGGTTTGACTGTAATATAGTCCACTATAGTGGAACCTCATGTTACGTATAGTGGAACCTCATGTTACGTACTGTCGAATGCTTCGGGTAACGAGCTCCGCTAGCCTGGAAGTCGATGCCCCTAGTTGTGACCTTTGCCCCAGGATGCGAGCAGAAATTGTGCGCCGGCAGCACCATTAGCGAAAGTCCGCCTCATGTTACGAGCGGTTTCGGCTTAAAAACAGACCTCCAGAATGGATTACGTTAGTAACCGGAGGTACCACTGTATTAATTTTGGAAAATTGCTTGTCTATGCAGGTGGATGCTTCTTAAGATATTGTAACCAAATTTTGCTCATTGGCTCCTGAGGTCAAGGAGCAGATTTTTGTCTATGTTCAGATACAATTGGTCGCCATGTTTTTAATCAAGATGGTGGACCGAGCCTTTCCAAACTGCATTGATTTAAATCACTGATTTCAAACCAGCATTGACTTTTTGGTTTCTTAGAATTCCTGAGCAATGCCAGGTACAAGGCTGCTAATGTATAATAACAGTGACATCATTTTCAATAGTAGACACCAAGTTTCCCACTACAGGAGAAAGGAGTCAGCAAACATACTGTACTTGGGCAGAGCACAAAAGCACAAAAGGGGGGGGGGCTAAAAGTGTGGGGTGGAGAGCAGACCTTTAAACACCTCAGTGAGGACTGAGCATACTCACTCAGTGAGGAAGAAATGCTGAAATGCCGCTTTTTTTTGGGTTATAGGAATGAGGAGGAAAACCAGAATGAAAATGAAATAGAATGGGATATTCTGAAATGGGACATGGCTGGCTGGCTGGCTACAGCCCTGCATAGGAACACTCTAGACTACAACAAAGGCAGGCTTTCCAGCCAAGAAGCTTTTATTTCATTCATTGACCCACCCTGCTTGGGGGATTACAGAAAACAAAGGCAGAACATTTGCAAACACTGCTTTTTTATCTTGCATGGTTTTATCTTGCTGGACCATCTTCAGCCGACTTCTTGAGGTTTGCCACTTCAAAGGGTTGACATTCCACAACCGAATTTGCTGCTAATCAAGAGGCGACCTCCTGAAGACTTGGATGTGACCTCAAATGATTCCTGAAGTTGGGTGGGAGGGTGGGTTGCTTCACACAGGAAACCACGGCATTAACTGAAAGGCTTACAGAAACAAGAGGTGGATGGTCATCTTCTGGGACCTTGGATGACAGATTTAGGATTGAGGGTGGCAGACTAGGAGGCAGATCTGAGCCACAATGCCTCAGGACGGTCTCCTGACAGAAAGAAACAGGAGCCTTGCAGTGCTTATGCACAACTCCTGTTTCTTCCTGGAGGGCCTGCCGGAGAAAACATCCCAGTGGATTTGTGCCTCTTGTTAATTAGTAGACATGAGTAGCTGACACTTGGGTTGCCTATCTCAGGGAACCGATATGTCTTTATGAAGATGCATTCTAGACCTGTGTGCATCGCCTGCTGCGAAGACCATCTGAGCATGAGCCCACACATCTGGATTAAGTTCAAGAAGTCCTTCTGGTTTGCCTTTCATTCTGCAAATAAAGCATCCATTGTGGTGAAGATGAAGCCAAAAGCCTTTGGACCATGAATATTGGTGCATGGCCCAAAATTGTGGGTTGGTTGTAGCTAGAGCATAGGTGCTGGCTGGATCATCAGTGGAGGGAAGGTTTCCCTAAAGGCAGATAAGAGATGAATTCGCCCTCCAAGGAATACCCTCATAGCAGTGACTCTCCAGGCTCAGTATACTCGGAGGAGATGAATCACAACCATCAGGAGTGGTAGCAGAAAGCAAGCTGGGCCATTGAGGGACATGGCTCTGCCATGTACCGGAGAATGAGTAGTCGTGCTTTTGGGAGTTTCTGTTGCATCCTGACCCTAAAAGAGCAAATGAGAAGAGTATATGATACGGGGTCAGAGAAGTTCTCAACAAAACTGAAGGTCTACAGGGCACTTTGTTACGTTAGTTGACACAGTTGATACCTTACCAACATAGGAAGACTCATTATACCAAGGCAGACCCAATGATCCATCTTGCTCAGTATGGTCTCCACAGGCTAGCAGCAGCTCTCTGGGGTTTCAGGCAGGGGGACATTTCCAGCCCTACCTGAAGAAACCCGGGATTGAACTTGTGATCTTCTGCATGCAAAGCAGCTGCTCTACCACTGAGCTACACCCTTTTCCTTCAAACAAAGCTCTCTTCCGCCTTGCATGAGAAAATTGCTCTCCCTGTATTCACATGCATCTTGACATGCTTTTCTTCCTTTCTGGACCAAATAGAGGAAGTGCTGTTTACTCGCACTGAAGGTATCACAAACTTTTGAACTTTGCTTTTGACATTATGCTAGTGCAACAGCCCTTACACTGGCAGTCAGAGAACACTGAATCTGGGCCAATGGGTTGTTTCCAATGCTAACCCATTTAAATTAATGAACACGACTAAGTTTGGGTACATTACTTTTAATGGGAAAACTCTGTGCAAAACTTACTTGGATACAGCCTAATGGTCTTCCCAGATTGGGTCTCTTTAGATTGGGGATGGGGAACCTGATGCTCTTCAGATGCTGTTAGACTCTTACATCTATCACCAGGCTCCCCACTTGTAGAATGTTCTCCCCAGGGAAGCTCGCTGGACGCCATCATTACAAAGCTTTAGGCACCAGGCCAAGGCATGTCTGTTTTGCTAGGCCTTTGGCTCTTAACTATCTGTGGCCTCCTTGAGTGGGTAAAATGTTTCAATCCTGCCTTTTAAAAACAGGATTGCCTTTGGCCGTTTTCCTTGTTTCTATTCTGTGCTGGTTTTAATGTTTGTGTTTGTTTATAGATTACAAGTCCCTTTGCATTACCTTGGTCAAAAAGGGGACCAACAGATTTAATAAATAATAATTACAACAACAACAGCAACAACTGGAGAGCCTCAGGTGTGACATCAATGTTATGTCAAGAACAGTTGTACCTTGGTTTTCAAGCAGCTTAGTTCTCAAACGTTTTGGCTCCTGAACACCGCAAACCCAAAAGTGACTGTTCCAGTTCGTGAACTATTTTTGGAAGTCGAACTTCTGACGGGGCTTCTGCAGCTTCCGATTGGCTGCAGGAGCTTCCTGCAGCTAATCAGAAGCCGCGCTTTGGTTTCCAAATGTTTTGGAAGTTGAACGAACTTCCAGAACGGATTCTGTTCGACTTCCAGGGTACGACTGCACTTCAAAATGTGGACAGCCACCCCAAAACAGACTAGGAGACAAAGGCTGGTGAAGCAACAGAGGTACATTTCCCACCTATGTGCAGTAGCTTGTGGCTACACCCCCACACCTCCTCTCTGTCCTTCATCCAGAGAAGAAAGAGAACTTTTTCGGAGTTCAAGAACACATTCAGGCAGTGGGGGAGCAGGGCCTGTAAAGGATGAGGCCTCGGTAGAGTCCACAGGAAGCCCAAGGGCCTCATTTTGTTCTCAGTCCTGAGGTACCTTCCTTCTGTTTTAGATCACAACAAGAAAGATACCACAGTAGCATGGTGCCACAGAAGTTTGCTACATATGTAATGTGCCCATCCTCATAAAAGGTTATTTTTCACTGCTATCTAATCGGCATCTATGTCCTGGGAGGTTTTACAACTGACTGACTGCCTCTCCCCAGCTGGCCCCCAGCAGCTGATGTTCTGGGCCTTGAGGTTGGCAGGCAAGCAATAAAGAATGACAGGCCCTGATCAAGGCAATGCCAGCGCCTGAAACCTGTTTCCTGTTATTCTAGCAGATAAGGAAACCCAGGCAGAAAGCGATGCAACATTCAGCTTCTGAGAACTGCAGCGGTGGCAAGGAGACCGCACCCCAAATACCAGGGAAATCAGCTCCAGCCAGTACACCAGCCTTCTGCAACCTGGTGCCCTCCAGATGATCAGGACTATAATTCCCATCAGCTCCAGTCAGCACTGGTTATACCCTGGGAATAAAGTCCACTGGACTCAGTGGGGCTGCACTACCGGTATATATTTAAAGCAGCAGCATGCAACTTAAAACAGACATGGCTTTCTTCTAATAATCCAAGGAACTGTGGTTTGTTAAAGGTGCTGAGAGTTGTTCCCTTCACAAAGTTACAATTCCCAGAGTTCCCTGGGAAGAGGGATTGTTAAACCACTCAGGGAACTGTAGTTCTGTGAGGGGAACAGACGTCTCCTACCAACTCTTAGTACCCTTCACAAACTACAATATTTTTTTAAAGACTAAAAAAAGTAGTAAGGGTGTGGAACAAAGATGGCAGTGTATAAAAAGCTTGCTGAAATAAAACAGTGTCCATGTCTGTCTGAAAGCAAGCCAAGGAGCACCTAGGCCTCCCATGGGGACAATGGCCACATTCGCCCCATATTTTTAAAGTGCTCTAATACCACTTTAAACAATTACAGCTGTTAGAATTGAACTCAGCAATGGCCAGAAAACTCAGCAATGGCCAGAGGATTGGAGAAGATCAGTCTACATCCCAATTCCAAAGAAGGGCAGTGCCAAAGAATGCTCCAACTACCGCACAATTGCGCTCATTTCACACGCTAGCAAGGTTATGCTTAAAATTCTACAAGGCAGGCTTAGGCAGTATGTGGATCGAGAACTCCCAGAAGTGCAAGCTGGATTTCGAAAGGGCAGAGGAACCAGAGACCAAATAGCAAACATGCGCTGGATTATGGAGAAAGCTAGAGAGTTCCAGAAAAACGTCTACTTCTGCTTCATTGACTATGCAAAAGCCTTTGACTGTGTCGACCACAGCAAACTATGGCAAGTTCTTAAAGAAATGGGAGTGCCTGATCACCTCATCTGTCTCCTGAGAAATCTCTATGTGGGACAAGAAGCTACAGTTAGAACTGGATATGGAACAACTGATTGGTTCAAAATTGGGAAAGGAGTACGACAAGGTTGTATATTGTCTCCCTGCTTATTTAACTTATATGCAGAATTCATCATGCGAAAGGCTGGACTAGATGAATCCCAAGCCGGAATTAAGATTGCCGGAAGAAATATCAACAACCTCAGATATGCAGATGACACAACCTTGATGGCAGAAAGTGAGGAGGAATTAAAGAACCTTTTAATGAGGGTGAAAGAGGAGAGCGCAAAATATGGTCTGAAGCTCAACATCAAAAAAACCAAGATCATGGCCACTGGTCCCATCACCTCCTGGCAAATAGAAGGGGAAGAAATGGAGGCAGTGAGAGATTTTACTTTCTTGGGCTCCTTGATCACTGCAGATGGTGACAGCAGTCACGAAATTAAAAGACGCCTGCTTCTTGGGAGAAAAGCAATGACAAACCTAGACAGCATCTTAAAAAGCAGAGACATCACCTTGCCGACAAAGGTCCGTATAGTTAAAGCTATGGTTTTCCCAGTAGTGATATATGGAAGTGAGAGCTGGACCATAAAGAAGGCTGATCGCCGAAGAATTGATGCTTTTGAATTATGGTGCTGGAGGAGACTCTTGAGAGTCCCATGGACTGCAAGAAGATCAAACCTATCCATTCTTAAGGAAATCAGCCCTGAGTGCTCCCTGGAAGGACAGATCGTGAAGCTGAGACTCCAATACTTTGGCCACCTCATGAGAAGAGAAGAATCCTTGGAAAAGACCTTGATGCTGGGAAAGATGGAGGGCACAAGGAGAAGGGGACGACAGAAGACAAGATGGTTGGACAGTGTTCTCGAAGCTACGAACATGAGTTTGACCAAACTGTGGGAGGCAGTGCAAGACAGGAGTGCCTGGCGTGCTATGGTCCATGGGGTCACGAAGAGTCGGACACGACTAAACGACTAAACAACAACAACAACAAGAATTGAACAGGCAGAGATATCCTTGAGATAGCTGTTACTATTTTCATGCATGCATGTTTTTTTTGTACCATGATTGTCCTTAAAAAGCTAGCCCGCATCTCGTTCCCCACACACTTAACCCATTTTTATTATTTCCAGGAGGGAAACCTATAAACAAACATTTGTTGCCAATGACCCATTTGTGATCTCTTAAGGAGCTTCCTAGGCAGAAAATTAGAGAAAGTTGGTTATGTGAGTTAAGAGAAGGAAAGCGTTGTGTGTGATAAATTGTATCTATCAGAATAGCTGTGGTTTTAAAGCACCAATCTGGTACTCACCCATGTTTATAATCCTCAGTTGATCATCACCCATAAACCACAAGAGGTGAGTTTGAAGGTTTTGACAAGCATTGACTTTTCCAGTTTAGATTTAAAAAATGTCAGATAAACAGCAGCTTGCTTTATCAGCCCTCACAAGGGCCAATAGTGGAAAACTGCTGTTTAATCCTGTGAATGTACCTTGTGGTCAGAAGCAGTGTCCAGGCAGAAAGCGGCAAAATTTAAACTGGCCAGTGTCCTTGTGCCATTAAGAACAGATTGATAATACTTTGTCTCACAGATGGGGAGGCCGTGGCTCACCAGGTGCTGATAGACTCAAATTCCCATCAGCCCCGACCAGCATATCCAACGGTCAGGGATGATGGGTGTTGTAATCCAGAAAATCTGTTAAGGACCCACCTGTTTTATCTCCCAAACAATGGAAACATTTTGCAGGCATAATAATAATAATTTATTATTTATACCCCTGGGTTTCCCCAGCCACTCTGGGTGGCTTCCAACAGAAATATTAAAATACACTAATTTCTTAAAGATTAAAAGCTTCCCTAAACAGGGCTGCCTTCAGATGTCCTCTAAAAGTCTGGTAGTTGTTTTTCTTTTTGACATCTGGTGGGAGGGCGTTCCACAGGGCGGGTGCCACTACCGAGAAGGTCCTCTGCCTGGTTCCCTGTAACTTGGCTTCTCGCAGCGAGGGAACCGCCAGAAGGCCCTCGGCACTGAATCTCAGTGTCTGGGCAGAGCGATGGAGGTGGAGACGCTCCTTCAGGTATACTGGACCGAGGCCGTTTAGGGCTTTAAAGGTCAGCACCAACACTTTGAATTGTGCTCGGAAACATACTGGGAGCCAATGCAGGTCTTTCAATGCAGGTGTTATGTGGTCTCTCTCGGCGGCTGCTCCCAGTCACCAGTCTAGCTGCCGCATTTTGGATTAATTGTCGTTTCCGGGTCACCTTCAAAGGTAGCCCCACATAAGAGTGCATTGCAGTAGTCCAAGCGAGAGATAACTAGAGCATGCACCACTCTGGCAAGACAGTCCGCGGGCAGGTAGGGTTTCAGCCTGCGTACCAGATGGAGCTGATAAACAGCTGCCCTGGATACAGAATTGACCTGCACCTCCATGGACAGCTGTGAGTCCAAAATGACTCCCAGGCTGTGCACCTGGTCCTTCAGGGGCACAGTTACCCCATTCAGGACCAGGGAGTCCTCCACACCTGCCTGCCTCCTGTCCCCCACAAACAGTACTTCTGTCTTGTCAGGATTCAACCTCAATCTGTTAGCTGGCATCCAACCTCCAACCGCCTCCAGACACTCACACAGGACCTTCACCGCCTTCACTGGTTCTGATTTGAAAGAGAGGTAGAGCTGGGTATCATCCGCATACTGATGAACACCCAGCCCAAACCCCCTGATGATCTCTCCCAGCGGCTGCATGTAGATGTTAAAAAGCATGGGGGAGAGGACAGAACCCTGAGGCACCCCACAAGTAAGAGCCCAGGGGTCTGAACACTCATCCCCCACCACCACTTTCTGAACACAGCCCAGGAGGAAGGAGCGGAACCACTGTATGACAGTGCCCCCAGCTCCCAAGCCCTCTAGACGGTCCAGAAGGATGTTATGGTCGATGGTGTCAAAAGCCGCATATGTTTACACATGAGCTTTTAGTTAAAGGTGTAAAAGTAGGCTACGTGGGATGGGGTGGACAGTTTCCCCTTGGTCAGATGGTAATCTTCACAGATATGTCTGCTTCTTTACACATATTTTTGTAAGGATCAAAGAAACATATCTCCCTTTGAATTCACCAGGGGTTATTTGTAAGGAGACCTGCACAGTATGTGCCATGTTAAAAGTCCAATCCAACCAAATATACAGGGCTCACTTAAAAAGAAGAAAAGGTGTACATTGGGCTACAAATTTCTGATATTTTGAACCACTTAATTTCTCCCCCATCCCTATCAGTTTACAGAGTCAAACCTATCTAATTTTCACTTTCCGTACAATACACCAACAAAAACACAACCACCCCTTGAAATTCACACTTCTCTATATTTTGCAATGCAGTTCTCCAGTCAAGTAGTGTATACAAATATGCATATGCTGTAACAACAATTGCACAAAAATGTGTATACTATTAAAAATAACTCACCAAAACACATTATATTAGGGGAAATTGCTTTGCAAAAATGGGTATGTTAGGCAAAACATATTAGGAGAAATATGCACCAAAATGCTAACGAACTTGCATTAACTTCTTTTTTAATTTGGAAACGTGGAGAACTGAGGTTAAGCTTGGAAAAATGAACAACTGAGAGAAACCAAAATGGACAGAGTCCGATCTACAGAGACCAGCAGAGTCTAAGGGTACTTAACACTGGCTGGAGCATGCCTTTGCAAAAATAAAAATTCCAAGCTTTATATCCATGGTCCTACTCTAGAATTGCCTCCTACATCCAATGTACGACTCAGTCTGCATTCCCCATGTGAACTCACTTGGGACGGGAGTAAGCACTTTTGAACTCCGTGCAGGACATACATCCAAGGAAATATGCACAGGATTGGGCTTTGCATTTCAGAAACAGGTAGTATTAAATATGTTCAATTCCTATGTATGAATGCCGCCTCCACTCCCCCAAACTGCAGCCACTACATAAACACAGCCTTCTTTCAGTGCCCGAAATCAAGGTTTTGAAGCAACTGAAGATTCTCATTTCAGTTATCACATCCAATAAGACCAGTCCTTACCCCATTGGCAACAGTCAGATTCATCAGCAGCACAATACCAATGATCAGGATGGCCTTCATGGTGAAGCTGTCTCAGAGCTCTGATGGATGGAACTTTTTGCAAGGGGAGCTGCCTTCTCTGAGATGAGACGCTCAAGAGGTTTCACACTGTAGATGGAAAAGAGGCAGGAGGAGTCCACCAATCACAAACTCCTCTGCTTGCTGCTTCCTACATGGCTCTCTAACATTAGCTGGTGATGTGTGTGCGCGTTTGTGTGTGTTCTTTATAATAGATTTACGGAGGGGCCTCCAAAACTTCCTGTAAGACACTGAAATTCTGCTAACCTAAATGGAATATGTATAATAGCAGCAACCCAGTGCTCTGAATTCCAGCAAATGGATAAAAAAGTCTCTGATGCGCAACAGGGCTACTCCTTTGATAGTAGATTTTAGTTTCATTTGTAGCCTGTCCTAGTGGGAGGGCTCCAGCCATTCAACAACAATATGGGTCCCTTTCTCCGGAGAGCTTTATGTACTGCTGCTAATTGTGGGGTTTTTTAATGGAGTTTGTCTCTCATATCTATAGCACTTTAGTTCTGAGCTTTGCCATCATGCTCCTTGTTTTGTACAAGGTCTACAAGTACAATTGTACTTTGCCATCAGCCAACATATATACTGGTAACTACACTGTGTTTTATTTAGCAAGGCTGTTGTGTAGGTGTTTGAATGCTTTCTTTTCTATTGGGTTCATTGTGGTATGAGGATGGTTATACACAATTCTGCTTTCAATTCTTGTTCTGCTTGCAAACATTTCAGGGTGGCCATACTGCTTCTTTTCCAATCAGCACATGTCCCAAAACTTCATGCTGCAATCCTGTAACAGTTTACACCACAAATGTTCCAGTTAAGCTTTTTGACCCACGTTTGTTGTGGCAATAATGCAAGGAGTGATAAGAAGCGGGGCCTACAACAAGATACTGCAGTGTGGAGTGCTCCCCTTCAGGCAGCAGCGGATGGCATGGTGGGGCTGAGATACCTTACCTCCTGATGGGTCAGTCGCTGCTGCTCACTGGGGGTTGGGGAGCAAGGGAGTGGAGAAGTAAGTGCAGTGCAGTGCAAACACACCAGCAGCGCCATTTAGGTGGTCCTCCCAGTGAACTTGCACTACCTTCCCAACTGCTTCACTTCTCTCCTTCCCTGTAAGCAACAGTAATGCACCTGCAGGGAAGTCAGGTAAGCGTCACTGGCCCACCATGCCATTTGCTACTGTGTTCAGTTTTCCAGCCAGTTGCATCCTCTCCCAGGATATTCCATTCCACCCTCTCCCCAAGTGTTCTGTTCTGCTCTCCCTCTGCCCCTTCCACTCAACAGTAAGCCGGCATTCCCTGGCCACTCACTGAGCATGCTCATTCCTCTTTGGGCTATTTTTAGTTGTCTGTTCTTAGGGCAGAGCTTTCCAAACTGTGTCATGACACGTTAGCGTGTTGGTTGCAGTGTGTAGGTGTGCTGCACTAACGCTCCCCATGCTCTGCCTTAGGGTATCCCCCACCAAGACTGCTGCACGTCTGCAAAAGCTCGGGGGTTCCCCAAGCTTGCTGATACCTCTCTTGTGGGTGGTGGCATTTTAGGTGGAATTCATCGTGCTAAGACCATTGGTCCATCAACACAAGCATTTCTGCTTGCTTGGTGGAACAATCTTCCCTCTCCTTGCCCCGCATGCTGTTCTGGAAGTTCTCCCAATTTTCTATTCTAGAGTGTATCTGGGGGAACTGGAGGAGCACAGGGAGAAAGGGAGGTAGGAAAAGCCTGTTGTGCTAGCAGGATCCATTGGCTGACTCCTGCTAGTACACCGTTAACTGAATCCAAGCCTTTGGCCAGGGCCATTTTAAGATGAAGAGAAGCCCTAGGCTACTCGTGAGGCCACTCCCAATCCCCCACCCTCACGACTAGAAAATGGAAGAGTGTTATAAACAAAATTGAGTGAAGCCAAGGATGATGATGGGTATTTCAAATTCTGCAATTCACAATTTCTCCTCTAAAGGACATCAAAAAACTTCACCAAAAATTGTTTGTTTGTCACTTTCAATGTATAGAATGTTCAGCATGGACAACCTCTCTTGAGACATTGTGGCCCTTAATTCATTTTAAATTCTTTTGAGTCTTGAAAAACTCCTCTTTCCCGAGCAGTTAGTGACCATAAAGCTAAGGAATAGCCACAAAATTGCTTCCACATTAGGAAAGACCATCTGAATTTTTTTCTTTGTATATAATTTGATAAAGGTCTTATGAGACAGAGAGTGCCCTGCTGTAAGACTATGGCTTTGTCTCACATACAGGTGAAAGTGCAAAAGTTCATCAATAAGTTTCAGGTCAATATCTTCTGGGTATGCTTCCACCAACAGTTCAACACCCTGCTGAATTTATTGCTTAGATACTATCAGAATAGCAAGAACGGAAAAACAATTGTGCAACATCACTGTACACAGTACTTCTTTTTAAATTGGCTTCAAGTACATCTAATATAGAAATAAAGGATTTACCCTAAACTTATCTCTTGAAGAAAGTGCATCTTTTTTAAAAAAAACCTTTTATTTTTTATTATTCTTTATAATCATACTTTCATCCAGGGACATCAAATAAATTACAAAAAAAATCATTCGGTCAAAAATATAACAATAACATGCATCAAAACCACCCTCTTATTAGCTATACATAACAGTATATACTTTTGTCCCTACTCATTTATCCTAATTTCTTTTCTTTCTTTCTTTCCCCCCTCCGCTTTAGCCCCTCCCCCAGAATTGTTCTCTCTTCAAATCTTTAACCATGTGCACAGGTTATTCATTCTAATTTGAATGCTTGGGTTGGCTTCCCCCCGTGCTATCCAATTCCTATAACTTGTCCATTTATTCAAAATCTTTTGACATTTGTTTTCCCATGTGTCTTCCTTCATTACTTGTTCAAATATCTCAGATTGCATATATTCAAAAACATAGTCATTCAATTTTTCCATTGTCCATTTATCCTTTTCTTTCCATCCTGATGCAATAAAAAGCATGCCAGCTATCATAATTTTATACCAATCTTGCTATTTTCTTTCTATTTTACTGTTCCCCAATATTCCAGAGATAAGCATTTCTCTATTGACTTCTATCGTCACCTGAAATACACCAGAAATAACCTTTATAATCTTTTGCCAATATTCCTTGAAGAAAGTGGATCTAAGGCAGGGGTCCCCAGACTTACCGGGCTTCAGGCCGGAGGGTAGGGGAGTGCGCGCGCAGCGGGCCGGAGGGCGGGGGAGTGCGTGCCTGTGCGCATGCGCACACACACACAGTCGGGGGGAAATCGCCGAAAATCGCTTGTGCGCATGCATATGGGCCTCCCCCGACCTGGAAGTGCACCGGAAATTACCTCTTCTGGGTCGGGAGAGGCCCATACGCATGCGCACAAAGGATTTTCGGCGATTTTTTTCCGATTTGGAAGAGCGGGGCCGTAGTCTGATCTAAGGCATCAGGTGAAAGGATGTCATATAGAGGAGGGAGAAAGATTGTTTTCTGCTGCTCCAGAGAAACGGACACGGAGCAATGGATTCAAACTTCAAGAAAGAAGATTCCACCTAAACATTAGGAAGAACTTCCTGACAGTAAGAGCTGTTTGGCAGTGGAATTTGCTACCAAGGAGTGTGGTGGAATCTCCTTCTTTGGAGGTCTTTAAGCAGAGGCTTGACAGGCATATGTCAAGAATGCTTTGATGGTGTTTCCTGCTTGGCAGGGGGTTGGACTGGATGGCCCTTGTGGTCTCTTCCAACTCTATGATTCTATGATTCTAGGTGCACTTCTGTCATTTCTTTGCCGTTCCCTCACTCTTTGTCTCCTTGTTTTGTAGTTAACATTTGGCAAGGTGGCTTTTGCTTGTTTCTCAATCTCATCAAAATATTCTCTAATTTTCCTTTAAAAAAATCCAGAAGTGAACTGTACAAACTTGCACAAGAACTCAATTGCAGGTCTGATTTCTGAAGGGCTTTGCTGACCTTGTGAAAATGATCTAGCACATGGATTTATATCTCTAAGATTCTGTAGACTTTGGCTGTGAACTAGGGTCCCACAAAAATATTTCAAGTTGGGCCCCAGAGTTTCAAATTGGGCCTCACTGGCTGGCTCTGAGTCTCATAGTTGCTGGGCCCGAGTTGCCCTGCCCTTGTATGAAGTATTGGGTTTGCAATTTTGGGAGAGGGGAGGCCCCATATATTTAGAGGCCCTAGGCTTCAGCCTACTTAGCCTATACATAAATCTGGCACTGCCTTTGGCTACATATGGAACAACCCTTAAGATCAGGCATCCCCAAACTGCGGCCCTCCAGATGTTTTGGCCTACAACTCCCATGATCCCTAGCTAACAGGACCAGTGGTCAGGGGTGATGGGAATTGTAGTCCAAAACATCTGGAGGGCCGAAGTTTGGGGGTGCCTGCTCAAGATGATTGAGCTTGCTGGTACACATGATGCAGGGGTATTAGGAAGGAGGAGCACCCTAATGTCATTCATTTTGGACAGGAGTAGATATGGTGCTCAGAGCTGAATTATCAATTTCAGTGATGAGGAAGTAGTGGCACTCAAATGTTCTTCGTTCCTCATTCCTGGTAGCACTCAAAACACAACAGAGTCAGTGCTAGGCAACGCTGCTTGGGGATGACACTCTATAAATGGATCTTTGCTGCTGACAGACAAATATATTGAAGCAGCTCAGTTCTGATGAAGATGCAATTTGGCACAGGGTGGTGGGAGATGAGTTTATTTTTAATACGTTTTTAGTGCAATTTAAATTTACAAACATCCACTCCATTAAAGTTCTTAATATAGATAGCAGCCCGTGCTGCTTGGAAATTGTAAGAAACCAAAAAAAAAAAAATCTGTGCATGTTTGAAAATGGTGGTTAAAGTGTGCAGTTTTGAAAGATTCAGTATGCCATCTCAGTATGCCATCTTGATTCAAAATGGAGTACAGCTGTAACCAGCAGGAAAACATGCTCTTTGATCTCCGGAACCATTGTGCAGAATTTTTCCATGTACTTGCCAAGGTAACCTAGCAGTTGTTATTAAATATAACACACAACCTTGCATAGAACTAATTATCTTAACATGCGGGCAAGCTAGTCTGGGATGAGACACTCCTTAAAGTATTTTTATGACACATTCTTACACAAGAGAAATGTCTACATAACAAACATCAAACTGACCCTACCTTTTGTCTGAAAAATGCTGGAGGGACTGTGTGCAGTGAAGTCCCTATATTTTCAGCATTCAAGCTGTGAGTGCCATTGCGAATGTAGTCAAAATGACACCATCCACATGCAAAAGAGGGAAATATCAGCAAGCTTTGGGGAACCCCAAAGTTTGCAGAAGTAAAATAAATAAGGAGGGAAGTGGGTGTCCATGTGGGAAGCAAATTGGGGAAATGTAGTGGTAAAATGGAACATCCTGAAATAGGGCATGGCATCATAAGAAAAGCCAATTGGGTCACACCAATGGCCCATCTAGTCTAGCGTCCTGTTCTCACAGTGGCCAACCAGATGCCAGTGGGAATCCCACAAGCGGGGCCTGAGCACAAGGGCATGCTCCCCTCCTGCTGTTTCCAGCCATTCGTATTCAGAAGCATAAAGCCTCCGAACGGTATATATGGAGGCAGAACATAGTAATCATATCTAGTAGCTGCTGCTAGCTGTTACCTCCATGAATTTATCCACCTGCGAAGCTATCCAAGTTGCGGGCCATCATTACCCCCCTGGGGAAGTAGGGTTGCATACATCTGGAATTCCCTGGACATATTTGGAATACTGCAGTTGCAAACAGTGTCTGGGAGGGAATTGGTTAAAAAGTTGTCTGGGGAAATCTGGATGTATGACAGCCCATGTCGGCAGTGTCATTTTTGGCGAGTTCCCTCAGAAATAGCTCAAAAGCATCCCAAAACTCAGCAACTTTGCCACCCCCCCCAAAAAAAAACAGCTTTTCTGTCTGGATTTTCATTTTTTGAAATATGGGAATGCCATGGGTTAACTATGTGCTGTGAGAATACAGTATGTACTATCTTTCACCTGTCCACAATCTTCCAACATTCCTCTTCCTTGGCCACAAGTTATAGTGTTCTGAGAGAGGGAGAACAACTTTTCTCTAGCCACTTTCTCCATGCCATGGCATAATATCCTACACCTACACCTCTCTCCTGTCCCCTCTTACTTGCCCTTTCTCTAAACCAAAAGCCCCCAACGCCACAATCTTCCCTCACAGGGGAATTTCCTGAAGACATGAACATGTTGCTGTCTGTCCTACTTTTATGCAGCCTGAAATCCTATGCTCACTTGCCCGGAAGTAAACCCAATTGAACACAAATGGAGCCTTACTTCTGAGTAAACATGCATATAGCATTGCGCCGCCAATCTGAAGGGGAAAGAAAGAACTGGTCCAGGAGCGCTGAATCCTGGGAATTGTAGTCTCCTGACTCTCCCTCCAGGCTCTGGCTTGGAGTCGTTACCTAGGCAACCGAATGTAAACAAGATGGCGCCGCCGGCCTGAAGCCTCAAGATGGGCGGGTGAGTCTCTTAATCTGTGAAGATCTGGCAAACTGTTAAAACGGGTCGGGGCGCTGTTTTTCATCCTCACAGGCGCGGCTCCTACCTAATTAACCCAGGAACCCGCGTTAAGTCTCTTGCAGCAAAAACAATGAAAACCTTCGTTAAATTCGTTAAAGACAAATTATGCCAGGCCATGTTACTCAGAAGTAAGCCCCACGGGATTCAATTGGAATTTCTTCTAGGTAAGTGGGTAAAGGATAGCAGCCCCCAGAATCCTATGTACATGCTTGCTCAACATCCTTGCCCCACTTAAATTTAATGAGGATTTCTTCTCTGGTAAGTGTGAAATCCTTTGGCTGACACCCCAATCCTCCTTACTAGGGAGTAAGAGTGAGGCTTACTGCTGAGTAAACATATACTGTATATAGGTTTGTGCTGTTAAACTGTAATCCCATGTGCATGAAGTGCGGAGCTTGTGGTGCTCCCGATGTCCTTGGGCTTCACCTGCCATTGCCCGCAGCCTTAGGATCCAAATCCCATTGAAATCAGTAGGATATACAGTACTGCTGAATGAACAGGGTTTTGCTGTGGAAGATTCATATGTCAGAAGCTTTCATGGGCTTCCTTCAGCCTTCTTTATCAAATGCAATCTTTCTCAGTGGGCAGATATGAATGGGGCACTGTTCTTGTATATTTTTGCACTCCGCAGACCCACAGATAAACATAAGAAGAGCTCTTCTGGGTGAGACTAACAGCTCATCTAGTCCAGCATTCCGCTCACACAGTATGTCTTTACACAAGCAGGACATTAGTGCAACAGCACTTGCCAACTTAAGGGACGCGGGTGGCGCTGTGGGTTAAACCACAGAGCCTAGGGCTTGCCGATCAGAAGGCCGGTGGTTCGAATCCACTGCTCCTGTCAACCTAGCAGTTCAAAAACACATCAAAGTGGAAGTAGATAAATAGGTACCGCTCTGGCAGGAGGGTGTTTCCGTGTGCTGCTCTGGTTCACCAGAAGCAGCTTAGTCATGCTGGCCACCTGACCCGGAAGCTGTACGCCTGCCCCCTTGGCCAATAAAGCGAGATGAACACCAGAGTCTGCGACTGGACCTAATGGTCAGGGGTCCCTTTACCCTTTACCTTTACTTGCCAACTTAGATTCCCAGTTTCCCAGAAACGGGAATTTAGAGGCACACCACCTCTTAATACTGGAGGTGCTATATAGCCATCATGATTAGTAGCCACTGAGTCTCATCCTCCATGTGTTTGTCTGATACCCTTTTAAAGTCATCCAAGTTGGCAGCCACCTGTGGGAATGAATTCCACAGTTACAACTTTAACTATGCGCTGTGTGAAGAAGTACTTCCTTTTTGTCTTCTAGAATTTAACTCCATTGAGAAACCCCTGATTCTAGTATTACACGAGAGGGAGAAAACCTCTATCCACATTCTTCACACCATGCATAATTTTATATATTTCTATCATATCACCATTTTTCTTAACTAAAAAACATTGTAACCTTCCCTCATAGGGGAGTTTCTCCAGTCCCTTGATCATTTTAGCTGTCCTTTTGTACACCTTTTTCAACTCTGCAATACCCTTACAGTTTTCTTTGTGATTCTGTTTGTAATGATCTACCACTTACATTTCAGGTCTGGCTTTACTGTACAATACCTCCTCCTCTCCACTGCCCTGTATCTGTGTGTTTGGTATGATATGCCACCTGTGGATAACACTTGCACCTAACAAAATTACCCCAAGTCCACAAAATGTTATGCTCTGTGTTCCTTTGCATCTGGCCACATAATATTTTGTGCTTTCTCTCCAGATATTTTCCCATGCTGCCCCTCCATTGTTATTTTGGCACATTGGTGCACGACCTTTTCTTCAAGGAGCTCAGGCTGTAGTACACCTAAAAAAATTCTCATTTTGTGCTCACAAAAACATGAGATAGAAACAGATGCAGCCATATTTGTAGCTGACTTGAGTGCTCTGTGGGCTGTCAGGCAGATTAGATGGTAGTTTGGTACTAAATCTTACAGTCAGGAGTGCAAAAAGTTTATCTGGCAAAAGATGGTAACTTTGTAGTTTAGACAGTCCTTGAGCTGGTCTTGCAATTGTCAAGTCAGTCATGTGGATGGATAGAGTGTTGGCCTAGGTTGACTCCTCACTCCATCCAATGTGTTTGGACTGTGAGATCAGGAATGCTGTAGGGGTGCATCACATCTTCAAAAATTAGCAATGTGCAGAGATGTGTGCATCATACAGATAAACCACGTAGGCAATTCTGAGTTGCATATGTATGCCACAAATTGTAATGCATTTCTATCTCTTTCCCCCCCCACTTAGAATTTAAAACTGTAAATTCATGGTAAATGATGACGTCTCCTCTTTCCTCTCTGGGGAAGATTCGCAGGATGCCACTCCAGTTGCAGACACCAGGGTAAGTGAGGGCTCATTCATACAACCACCTGGACATGTGGGAGCCACAGAGAAAACCAGCGCCTGTTAGTTTTCTAACAGATAATAATAATAATAATAATAATAATAATAATAATAATAATAATAATAGAAGATTTTTATTTATACCCCACCCTTCCTGGTTTAGAAACCGGGCTCAGGGCGGCTAACAACAAATATAAAACATCAACCAAAAACAACTTAAAAACAACGTAAAATACACATCAATATCGCATCACAAGGGCAACTGGCCAAGTTAGTCCTGCTAAGGCCAGCAAGGAGACCAGGGAAATTTTTAATGTGGGGGGACCCAGAAGGGTTTCTTCATAAAAAAGGAAAGGGAAAAGGGATGACTGATCAGGATAAATTGAAGGCCAGGCGGAATAACTCTGTCTTACAGGCCCTGCGGAAGGAGATCAAATCCCGCAGGGCTCTAGTCTCATGGGACAGAGCATTCCACTAGGTTGGTGCCATCACTGAAAAGGCTCTGGCCCTTGTGGAGGATTGTCCGGCTTCTTTAGGGCCTGGGACCCTTAAGCTGTTACTATTTGTGGACCTGAGGGTCCTCTGCGGGGCATACCAGGAGAGGCGGTCCCGTAAGTACGAGGGTCCTAGGCCGCATAGGGCTTTAAAGGTTAAAACCAGCACCTTAAACCTGACCCGGTACTCCACCGGAAGTCAGTGCAGCTGGTAAAGCACTGGGTGAATATGCTTCCATGGCCAGGTCCCCATAAGGAGCCTCGCTGCAGCATTCTGCACCCACTGGAGTTTCTGGGACAGTTTCAAGGGCAGCCCCGCGTAGAGCGAGTTACAGTAGTCAAGCCTGGAGGTGACCGTCACATGGATCACTGTGGCCAGGTCGGGGCGGGAAAGGTAGGGGACCAACTGCTTGATATGGTGCAGATGGAAAAATGGCTTTCAGGTTCATTCCAGCATTGTATGTACCTCACACCAGAAGCTGAAACTAGGAACGGTTCTATGTGTTTACAGTGTAGTTATCTAGGGGCTTTGTGGCCTCTACTCACATCACACTCTTGAAGTCACTCTTTTCATTATGTGTGCTCATGTCAGAAAACCAAAGGGCTGTGGCATGACTTCCCAACTGTAGTGTAAAATTGCAAGCATCTTCTTCATCAGTTATGTTTGAAGTATACATTTACATGGATAATCATTGAATTCGTGCCTGTTTTATGAGTGACAACTCCTGATTTCTTCTGGATTTCAGAAAAAGGACAGCACCTTTCAAAGAGAGCATTCAGAATGGTGAGATCCTTGCCACTGATTTGTTTACCCTGTTCCAAATAATTATGTATATATCAGTGTATGATTTTTCTAATTTTTCATCAGTTCCTACATAAACCTGTGGATTACTCTTCCCCTTTTACAGGCAAAGAATTAGGCTGAGAGTGTATGACACCTAAGGCTACCCAAGACTCAAAAGCAGAGTTGGAAATTCAACTGTGCTCCAGTCAACTGGCTGTTTGTGAGATGGGGGTGCCTGTTGTTTTTACAAACCTTGACTCATTTGGCTGTGGTAATTAATGAGGCTCAGGGCCGCCTCCTCCTCACCCCCCGCATTTACTCAAAAAAATTGTCTATGTTTTAAATATATCATTAGTAATATATGAGCATTTTTACTAATCTTGAAAAATATCTAGTAAATTTCTGGGTGCTATTAATTAAAGTGGAATAACTCAAGAGAGCTCTGGATAGGTTACTCATGGGAAGTAGAAGATGTAGTTAGTTTTGACAGGATCTTGATGCAGGATCTTACATTGGAAGTCTACCAGCTTATGTTGATCTAGAGATTGGCTCACTTTTTTACAGCTTGCTTTACTTCTTGTCAATTAGCCTTCTCAATGGAAATTGGTACAGTTGGCAAGTCTAGCTACTTTGCCTCCTCAAGGCAAAAGACGTCTCTGCTTACACACAAACTTGCACCCACCCACCCACCCACACAGCAGAGGAAATCCTTTTTGTGCTCCTCATAATGATTTGATCACTTTTGTTCACAGAGGATGAAGCTGCAATGATGGATGAAATCCTGGGGCCCAAAGCTCAGATACCAATCAGCAGGCCTTCATGCTCAGATGGAACTGCAGAAAAACCAACAGCATTGGGTATGAGTGGAAGGGCTGAATATGAGATTGGTTTTGGGTAATGCCAAGGGCTAACACCAGCCATGCAAATTCGAGGTCTGGGATGGTAAAGGCCACAACACTTTCCACTATTTCTTGTTTTTCTCTTTCCCTAGCTAACTCAGACATTGTGTGCTCTATGTTCTCATTACAAGGACTGTTTGTCTTTTGTGGTTCCTCATGTATAGATCACATTGCATAACTGAAACAGAATTTGAACTCATGATAACCTCAGCTTTGAGTCTCTATTATTTCTAGCACTAAGGATAGTGGAAATACATTTGAAAATGTCCAAACTCAGGGAACTCTGGTTAGTGTAAACTCTGGTTAGTAAACATGCTGGGATAATAAACCATGCTTTAAACCTGGCTTCTCCAAACTAACCATAATTTAAACTAGGGATGGGTAACCTGTGACCCTCCAGGTGTTTCTGCACTATAGGTCTCATCATCTTTGGCCATGGTGGCTGGGGCTGATGGGAGTTGGAATCCAGAAAGATCTGGAAAGCCACAGGTTCCCCATCCCAAACTAATAATAGTTTTGCAGTTTGTACATAATGGGGAACTCTGGTAAGTTTGAAATTAAAAGCAGAAGCTTTGATCTCACCCATTAAATCTGACAAGATCCAGTGTTTTTCTTTTCAAGGTTGAAAGCACTGTTGTTCGTTGTGTGAACTCACACAGGTTCTACAGGAGTTTATTTTAGTATATTTTTTTAAAACCTGCAGAACTTGCTTTTGACCAGAGGCAACAGTGGGGCAAAACAAAGATAAGTACATGTTGTGGGAAGCAAAACCCCGCACATACCCATTTTCAGTTCTCTTAAAACCCATTGTCTGCCTTTAGCCTAAGTTTAGAAAGAACCATGCATACTGAGAAAGTGTATGCAAAATCTCAGCACACATGACATTGATTTGTGTGATGCAGTTTGATTGTAGCAGGTGGGTTCCCTTTATTTAGAACAGAGATTGGGAACCGTTCTTAGCCTGAGGGCCACATTCCTGTCTTAGCAGCCTTCCAGGGGCCACATGTCAGTGGTGGCTGGGAACAGAGACAAAAAAGGGCAAAGCAATGGACACAAAGTTTCCCTTTGTACAGCAGGCTAGTTTCTACACCCCCCCCCCCCTGTAGCCTCCATTCAGGCTTCATCAGAGTTCAAGGGCACATTCCAGCCAGACAAAAAAATTCAAGGAGAGTAGGGCTGCTGAGGGGTGTGGTTCAGAGAGCATCTCAAGGGCCATTTAACCCTTGGGCCTCTGGTTCTCTACCCTTGATGTAAAATACGGAATTGATTGGCATAGAGTATGGACAACATTGCTGATAAAGATGTTTTTGCTCCCAAGCTAGGTCAAGTGACCCACACTAATGTTGCCTCTGAGATTAAAGGATTTAGGTCCCTTAAGCAGAACCGAATTGTGGGACCTCACACATGTCTGTCCAATAAGCAGCACTCTTCTTTGCCACATGCCAATGAAGCCACATGTACAGACTTTTTTCAAGTTCACCCTCTTGTTTTTTTCTGCCTTTGACAAATTCTGCGCACAATTTCTGCTTCTTTTCTTAGCTGGGCCCTGGAAAACATTTCCTTTTATTTTTAGTTAATCAGGTGACTAATGAACAGATAGAAACCCAAATGTTCATGCAGCACATTTGAAAATAAAAAACCGCACAGCCCACCAGAAGGATAGGGTGTGGGGTGGGTGGGTGGGTGGGAACTGATGCCTGAGTCAGCAGTGGAACAGCCAGCCTGCACATCTCTTACTTAAGTTGAAAAGCCAGGAGTAAATAAGATTTTCTCTGTAGATGGGGGATAAAAAATAAATAACTCAAGAATTAAGACTGTACAGCTGGACAATCCAGGATCTGTGTCAAGACAAATGAAATTCTGTACCCTGTATAAGCTATGGAAACAGAACTTTTGCATAATTTATTTTATTTTGCATATTTTTCCTGCACTTTTAAAAACAATGTTGCATGTTTTTATTCTGGTTTTGCTTGCCACAGGGATTGGCAAGGAGCTTTTCAGGGCACTAGGTCTCCATCTCCAGCCACCAGAATTATTATCCAAACACCTGTCACTTCAACATGCCTTGCTCACCTATACACTTTCAACCATATCTTTGCAACCATAAGGTCTAGAAACTTTTAAAAAACAAACAAACCAAAAGCTGAGACTCACAGGAAACTGAATTCTAGGTCAAATATCTGTGCATTCTGTGCTTTCCCTTCATTCCTTAAGAATCAAGGCATATGTGTGAGTCGCATCTAGTTCCAGTTGTATCCATTCCTTCTTCTCTTTCCTTCTTCGCTCTAGAACTAGATGGAGGGAAGGAGGAGTGACATACTAAGTTTATGCCATGGTGAGGAACATTGTTCCCTGGCCTCCTGTTTGTTTTGATCCTTCTGAGTACAACAGAGAAAATCTAGGGTGATTTTTTTCGATCCTAGGGAAAAGAGTTCATCTACAGATGTGTGTGTTTGTGCAGAGAATCTGTGGAAAATAGAGTTTACCACCTACCACTGAAATGTCAGCCCACGTCTGGGATCCAGCATAGCTGCACCTCCGCAGTCTTCCCCCGATTGGTGACCCAGATACTAGTCCTCTGTTGTTTACGCCAAGGATTTGGGCAGAGAGCCGACACTGGCGACATACCGAGCACTCTGGCCCTGTGCTCCATTTCCAAGGAGCACAACATGCCATTGTGGGGTCGCCATCTCGAAGGAACATTTGACACCAAATTGTTCTCATGCTTTGTTGACTTTGTGCCTTTAGGGTCTGCTCCCAACGATATGGAGCTGATGACCGCCATGATGCAGAAGATTGCTTCCTTGGAACAGAGCCTCAAGAGCCAAGCACGGGCAATATACCACAAGGTGAAAATGCCAGGCTTCAAAGGAACTGCATTAGCATGGCAACAGTTCAAACTGGTCATAGTTGATCTCAGAATCATGCTAAGATTTTATTTATTTGATTTTTAAAATTCAAGTGTTTATTATTTAATTATTTTTCTAAATTTCATAAATCATTCTGGGTGGGTGAGTATCTCACAACATGTTATGCAAAAAACCACAAAAAAACAACCATGATAAAATTACAATCTGATAAAATTACAGTCATTTACACTATGTATAGGCTGCCTTATAACAGAGTGCTCTGTGAGTGGTTAAAACAGCAAATTTTTAAAAAGCCATATGGGAATAAGAATGCAATGCCTCAAGTAAAAACACACCAGATAAGAACAAAACTATACTTTTAAGAAAACAGATCAGAAGAATAGAGAAAAGCAATATTGAAAGAACACAGCATAATTTTAAAAGCCTTGGAAAATTAAATGTCCTTGCCTGTTGTAAAAAAAAGAAAAGAAAATTAGCAGAGCAATCCAAACCCACAATCTTCTGCTTTTGTCTCTGCTGCACTGCTGAAAAAGCAGGCAGGCACTGGTTGCTGCAGGCAGTATCCTTGCTGGCGGTCAAGAATCCTTGGATCCTAAGCTGGTCCAGCTACCAGCAATGTTCCCAATTTAGACCTCTCTGGAACACCATCCTGGAGCTGGGGTGGGGGAGGAGGATGAAGCTGCCCTCCATCTCCCACCCAGGACAGCATGAGTGGAGGGGCTTCAAATATGGCAGTGGCTCCAACCATTCTGCTTACAGACGAGAGTTAGAATTACTCCAAAGAGTACAGCTTACCTGAGGAGGACATTCCACAGCTGGAGAGGCACGATGGAGAAGGCTCATTCACTCCTAACCACTACCAGTAAACTCACAGTGGGAGGAAAGATAGATGAATCATTCTTTTTCTGATCATGTATGTTGATTCATAGCACTATTTTTTATTTTGTTTTATTTTTATTTTATTTTATTATACCCTGCCTTTTCCCCTAATGGGGCTTTAAAGAGTCTTGGCTTCCCCCCACCAGAGAATTCTAGAAAGTATAATTTGTTAAGGGCGCTGAGAGTTGTTAGGAGACCCCTATTCTGCTCACAGAGCTACAATTCCAGGGATTGATGGTTAAACTACTAGGGGGGTCACTCTGCGACACAGAAGGGGCACCCTGCAGATACCGTCATATCTGATGGTCTGCATCATAACATGGAGGAATCTTTCCTTTATTGTGGCAGCACCTACCCTTTGGAACTCCATGTTCCTACATATCAGACACAGGTCGTGTCTAATGTATTTTTAGTGTCTGTTGAAGACTTTCTTCTTCGAGCAAGCTTTCAGAGTGGAATCTTTTATCCCAGTCAACATCTGTATTGGTTTTGAATTTGGTTTCCTTTACAGTATATGCAATTGTTCTGCTTGTATTGATGCAATTGTTTTGTTTATGTTTTTATTCTGTTGTGAAATTGCTTTGAGATGCTTCATAGGAAGCAGTTCATATATGACATGGAATTAATAGTGATTGGTAATAAATTTTGGCTTTTATATTTGCATCTGCAGGATAAGAAGATCGAGGAGCTTGAGGAGCAGATAAAAATCCTTAAGAAAGGAAAAGGTAACATTGTGGCACATGTCTCTATGCTTTTTCTTTTTCTCTTCAACAAGAGGCAGATGCCAGGTTTTGCTACACTTGAGGGATGTATAGCTGAAGGCCAGCCTCCAGGCCACAGCAGGGTGTGTATGAGCATGTGGAGAGAGAAGCTTTCGAGGTCTCGCCATAATGCAGGTCATGTTTTAAGCTCTAAGGCACCAGTAAGTCCAGAACCGGCCAGGTCACCATATGGAATTTCCCATTGGAAGGATGTGTGTCCGAAGGTAAAACACTAACCTTCTTTTCCATTCTGAGTCAGAACATTAATTTATAACAGAGACTTGGACTATTGCTGCTCTTTGTGCAGTTTAATATTAATCAAAATGAGGAACCCCTACATATCTTTGGGTGTTTTTTTTCTCTGCAAGCTGAATCTTCTTGGGTGAGCAGAGCAGAAGAACTGGAAGTGATATGCCTTAAGTTGCAGCATCAGGTCTGGGAAATGGAGGTAAGATTAATGGAAGAAAGATTATTATTATTTTTCTATGAATCTGAGCTTAATTTCTATTCATTCTATGGGTGGCTACTGGGTTGGACGTGAACAAGAGCCTTTGAACAAATTAACCTCTCAGAGTCCATGGTACCAGACAGAAATGGGAGGGAGGGAATCTCTCTTTTGCCTTTTTTTACTCCTTGTGTTAAGACAATGAGAAGCGGGGGAAGCGAGATCTCCAGGTTCTGCTTGGCCTCAGGTCTTCCAAATCCCCCGGGTTTGAATACGAGTTGGGCTCTGAGGAACTTTCGCATCATCCTTATTTAAAATTGATTTAATTGGGTTGTAGCCTTAAATAAAAGTTCATTTTGGGAAAGTAGCAATTTTGTTTTTCCTTCACCATTTTTCTATTCTCACCATTGGTTAGGCTGTCCTCCTTCCTAAATTGTCCCCATTTCCCCCATTGCAGCTGTTTCTGAATGACTATGGATTGATCTGGGTTGGAGAAGGGATAGACTCTTTGGGAGAAGTGGAGGCACAAAGTGATGAAAGGAGTGAGCTGTCAAAGCATTACTGGAAACCAGGTTTGCCGGGACAAAAGATTGCCCTGTTTTAGATACCTTAAGACAACAGAGCATACTTTACTTCCATTTAAACTGTAAGCTCCTTGGTGCAGGGACCAGTCTTTTCATTTACAGAACTCAAACATATGCTACGTACTTTGAAGGCATTGTATACATTGTAAATTATCCCCATTGTCATTCATTTAATAACCTTACAAATCACCATTACCAAGATTCTCATAGCAAATAATGCAAACTTGTTAGGCACAAGTGGTTTTTGGGGGAAAGTTTATTGATTTTAATTAAGCTGTTTTAGTTGTACCATAAGCCAGTTTCTGAAAGCTTTTGCCTTGAAAAGCAGGGTATAAATGGAGAAAAACTCCTAATAACTACGGTATCCTGAACCTTGAGGTATCATGTGCAGTACTCTGCTTTGCAACAACTCCACATCTAGAGCACAAAATCCATATTTGTCCCTATGGGTTGTACACAGTGCATGACTACATTACGTTAGCACAAGGATTTATTCTTGTGCAACAGAACTCCTCCCTCTCCTTTCTGTTTGTATTCCCTGAATTTGTTCTTGGGGGTTTCCCCAATCCTCTAGAGCAGATTTGGGGAGGGCACAGGGCATGTCCAGGAGGAGGAGAGGGTGGAAAGTTCAGTTGAACAAGCCTAACAGAGCAAGTGCATTGGATACCACCCTATGTAATCCAACACTAATTGTAGAAATATTGTCCTAGTGACAATATTCCTCCATTACTTTATCATGGAAACTGCTTCCCTTGATGCTGGAAAAGATTTTGCAGTTAAAATGCAGTGTTGAGAGTTTCCCTTCCCCTTAGTCATTTCTCCTCCTTTTGTCATAGGTGAATCCATCGTTTCAGAAACCAATTTTGATGTAATTTTTGCAAACCTGAAAGATTTAAATGCTTTGGCTGGGGAAGGCATGTCCCAAATCGAGCGCACGGCAGGGGGTGCTAAGCTGAAGCAGCTGGACTCAATCCCCCTCACCTTCTATCAAAATGGGATTGTCATGTTCAAAGGGCCTTTTCGGTCATATGAAGAACCTTCCACGCAGGTATGCATCAATACTTAAAGAAATTTAATCACCGACTGGCTGGCTGGCAGGTGTACCCATAGTAATGGCTACATGATGACAAAGCAGACTTTCTTGTGTGCGTTTCCTGATAGCACAAAATCACCACTTTCTGCCCAGAAATAAGTTATAGCATTTATGACTCCTTCCATTTTCTTGTAAGAAGCCTGATAAGAGGACAAGATTGTATACAGTTATGCATTTGAGCGGTCAAAGTTCAGTGGAATTGCACTCATTCACTTTGGACGGGTGCAATCTTCTCTGAAGGCTAGAAGCTCAGAGCTTTGACTGGTTCTGCTAGTTTCTAGGAGAAGCTGGCTATGCATAGTACTGATTGGCTGACATCATGAAAGCACAACTCCCACTCTCTACAGGAGTTTTTCTTGTCTAAAAACGATTGACTTGTAATAATGGCAATAATTTGGCACAAGCATAGACCAAATTGATGCATTTGCAAGGTGCTTGACCTTTTTAAAAAACAAACGCCTGCCTGAGGCAGGGCGTGGGGGGAAACGAGAATAACCGTAACTGGATTCAGACACAATACCTATGTAATGTGATGGACTTTGGGCTTTAACATTTCAGTGACACCTTGCCATCCATTATTTATCATTGTTGCAGCACCCCCTGTGGTGTCCTCTCGGCTTAGCGCCCAGTGTGGGCGAACTGGTTGTGCTCCCTTAAATTCGCCTCTGATGTGAGGTGGGAATAATGACAGTCAAGCTTTTCTTGCAGTAGAAAAATATATATGCTACCTTATGCTTTCACATACATCTGTATGCACCACAATTTTCAGGAGCTCAGGTGGATGGTGCAGTGGTAGGATACTAAAGTTTGCTTTATCTCAGACTCCACCTTATTGGCTAAATGGGGAATCTGATCACCTAAATCCTAACAAACCAGAATCAGTGACTTCTACAAAACCGTAATCTGAGTAAACATGGGATAGGCAATCTCAGGCCCAAGGGCCAAATGCTGTCTTCCAGGCCTCCCTATCTGGCTGTCAGAAGTTTCACAGACCACACACTCTGTCCCTAGGCCACACTGCTCACTGGCCTTTCTTCACACACACACACCCCACAAGTGTTTTTGCTGTGCTGGACTGTGTCCATGAACTCCAATGCCTGGATGGAGAATAGAGAGGGCTTTGGGAGTGTGTGTGGAAACTGGTCTTCTGTACAAATCATAGCTGCCAAGTTATCCCCTTTTTTAAAGGGATTTTCCCTTATGCTGAATAGGCTTCCTTGCGAGAAAAGGGTAAACTTGGCAGCTATGGTACAAATGAAATTTACATTTCATGCCCTACCCACTTTTGCCTCTGGCCCCACCCAGCACTGACATGTGGCCCTCAGAAGATTGCCCAGAAGGGAATGCGGCTGTCAAGCTGTCCACCCCTGGAACTGACCAGTAAATCATGAAGAATTAGGGACCAGGGCAGGAAGAGTATAGCAGGGAAGAGATGAAAGAGAATGAAGGTATTGAAACTTGCAGGGTAGGGACATGGTGAAGGAAGCAAATAAAGATTCAGAGCTGCAGCATGACCCAATTCCCTTTCCACTGCAGAGGGCAGAGGAAATGACTGCCAGGACGAGTATTTCATAGTGATCTTGAAATAAGAGGAACTATTTAGCATCTGTCCATGAAGAGACAAGAGATGAGAATTCAGTCCCTCCCAAGGGAATTGTGCTATTAGGCTAGAGTGGGCAGGAAGTATACTGTGGCCCATTGGCCCACTTCCAGTGGGTCACTTAGTACCAGCTGGATGCTGAGATTTTTGCAAATAATGTTGGGCTAGATTGACTTTGGCTGGATCTTGAGCAGTATCTTATGTTCTTAAGTGGGACTGCATAGTCAGGGTCACTGAACACAGATCTGGAGCATGCACTCTTGCTTTATAAATTTAAAATGTGCCATTGAACCATGCAGCATCTCATTTTTTAAAAAAAGAAAAAGGTAGACTACCGAATCTGGGAGTCATCCTGCCCTGATCCAAGGTGCTCCTTCAGAAACACAATATGTGCCTCCTTGAAAGAAAGCTATCAAGGCTCTTCAGGCCCACGTTAGCAACATTTCTGTGTGCTGTTTGAATACATTCACAAATCACACAGAAAGATGGGTTGGGTGAGCAAAAGGGAAATGAGGGGGGTGAGTGCAGTACCCTCTCCTGCCTGCGGTCTGCCCTTTCTCTGAGGTTTTTACTTGAAAATTGTATCCCCCATCCCTCTCTGTGTATGCGATTGACACAGTTTCAACCTGAAGGAAGTGCCCCCATCATGCTTACTGTGGCCATCATTCTAGAAATGAGTTACAAGTTAAGGAGGAAGTAACGGAAGGCAAGAATGAGCACAGGACTGTTCTGCTTCTGACTTTGAAACCATTCCAGCTTCCGTCCTCAAGCACAAAGCCCCACCTGCTGCCTCTGCAACTGTTTGAAAGTTGTTCTATATAACTCACACATGGGACCTTTCTATTTGCGGCCACTGCAGCTCCCTATGCATAATGAGCAAGCTGCTGAACTCTTCACCACATGTAAATCCTTGAGTTTTGAACGTCCCTCTTCAGCCCCCGCAGAGATGGTTTGCAGCAGCAAGCAGCATGCCAGGCTTTCCTCCCAGTGAATGAGTCAACTATTGGCTGAACATTTTTAAAAAGCAGTACTGTGTATTTTTGAACACTCAATTTTGCCCAGTCTCTACAATTTTTTACCAGGAGAAACCTGTGGTGAAAAGGGTGCAGGCTCTTTCCTAGTAGATGCCTGAACAAAGCTTGATTTTCCTTTGGGGGAAAAAGTTGATAGTTCTTATGGTTGAAGAGAAAGTTTAAGCTTAAGTCTCAGTCCCTGCGAAGGGAAGACATGGAGTCTAGTGACTAAAGTCCCACACCCTCTTTTGGGAGTATGTACTTATTTTTAAGAGACTTCAGGCTGTACTCCAGTTTACACAACTTTCAGACTTGCACTGTGTGGGACTAGATCCACATGTAGGGTACCCAAGCAGTGTCTCATCTGTAACCTGACCAGGCCAGACTGCTTAGCTTCCACAAGGTAACTGGGTCATGTGCCTTCAGATCACACCCTAGTACCTAGCTTGGTCTATCTGCAAGTGTTTTCACTTTACAAAGATTTGAATTGTATAGGTGAGCTATGTGGAAGCCAGGGAGGTCTGTAAGCAGAGTGCTGGATGTGGGCCTGGCTTCAAATCTCACTTTTCATAATAGGCTCATTGTATGGTCTTGGGCAGATCTCAGTGGCTTCCATGCTGCATCTATAAACATGGGGATAACAACAATTAACCTTTGTGGTGGTGGTGGTGGTGATAAATGAAATAAGGAAGATGAGTGGAGTAAACCTAAAACTAATTTGCTCTTCAAAATTATCTTTAAAATTATTTTCTGAGCGTTATGATGTAAAATGTTCCCTTGCTGTTCTCTGAATATTTGATATCAATATTCAGATATCTGGCAAGGATATGCAGTGAGATTTAGATTTTGTGTTTGACACCTGCTAGAAAGGGAAGCTGTCTAGAGATACCTCCAGATCTAAGGATGGGTTCCCACAATATGAAATGCCTCCCCAAATGGCAGCCCTGTATTGAATTCCCCCTGACCACCATCCCATAACCTTTGCTGTATCCTGGTATCATTATTCTCATCATTAACCAACGCCATTTGAGGATGTGAGGATAGGGAAATATGCTCAGCTTTGTGGTTGTACCCCAAGGAGGAGGAAATGAAACCTGACAGTGTTATGACCCAGACTGCCAGCAGCACCCTGAACACTGACTTGGGGAGAGTAGACAGCTGAACCAGGAAGCATTGATTGGGGCCCTGATGTAATCTGATTTCTGCCATCAAGGCCCTTCTAAGCCAGGCATGCCCAAATCTGAAATGTTTGAGCCACTGACTCCCAGTGACTGCAGCTCCAAAGCCAGACACCAGCAACCTAGTCTCAAATGTGCCTCTAAGCCTGCTCACCACAACAGGCAGAGGTAACGGGAGTATAAGGTTCCAGGCAGAGGACTGTCTCTTTAAAGCCTATCACCCTCTTGACCAAAATGTGCTGGGTCATCTTGAGGTGGAGAATGAAATCAAGGGGGCATCCAGAGCAAAGGGATGGCGGGACCTGGTTTGTGCCTACACTCAGGCCTAGGGACTATAGCTCAGTTAACACCAGCAGTCCTTGGAGCAAGTGGTCTACCCCCTAAGACCTGTCCAAGGTTCTGAAGGCTGTGGCTCTGATCTGCCTGTCAGTCCCCTGCTCTTGCTACCTGCTACAGACCACTGCCAGAATTGCTGCCACCAGATGCTGCTGTGGGCTCATGCTCACCAAGCTGGGCACTCAGAGCTGCCTCCCAAAATTGTAGTCCTCTTCTTCCTTATTGTGGGTTTCTCATCCCTAAACTGTTTTGAATTTGAGCTACAATTTCTCTTTCAGAAATATTTTGCAGTCGGAATTGGATTGGTGAAATGGAGGTTGTTCGCACGTTTCCATTTTTTATGTGCATTTTTTGTTTCACCTCCAGCTCTGAGCGTTGGTAAGAGAATATTCTGTAAATTGAAATAAATGAGAGGTATTCATTTATCTGGACTGCTTATTGTGGTTGTTCAGTCACCAGAGAGCCCCGGGGGTCTCTACTGTGGTTCCTGCGGGTGCTATTGCACCCTTAACCCTGCACTCCTCCTCCCTTAGCACCTGCCAAAGCCTCTGTTCCTCCCAGTGTTTATTTTTACTTCAAATTTTTATTTTATTTTATTTCAAGCTTTTTTGGCATGTTCTTTTCTGGCTGTTTGGTTGGTTCCTTTTCCCATTTTTATCATGATTCGTTTGAATTCTGAGGGGGCTGTAGGTGTTTTAGTTGTTTCAATGTTCTGAGCATCACCGGTTGTTCATCTGTGAAATTTCTATCTTGTGGTTCTCGTGACAGTGTCTTAAACTGGTCCCCCGGCCCCAAAAATATTTGGGGCACTATCACCCTCAGTATAAATAAAAATCTGAAATGTGGGCCCTGCTTGTGGTTTCAGCAACTCCTGCGAGATATCATGGACGGTTACTTCCCTTCTGAGCTGCAGAAGCGTTACCCAGATGGTATCCCATTTCAGGTATGCCACCCCCTGCTCTCCTACAGCTTCCTGTTTATTGAGTTATTCGTTTGCAGAAGTTTCATTTGCTTATCAAAAATGCGGTCTGAAGTTAGAGCAGCTCCATTGTTTAAGCAGAACTGAGAACCTTTCTTTACTCTAAGCAGTTAAAATGTTTTCTCCTCTTTCAGGAACTGATTGTTCTATATATGAGGAACTAAGAGTGCTTCTTGCTTTAAAAAAACGAACACTTTTCAGTTCTTAAAAATGGAGATTCCCTCCTTAAAAAAACAAAACACTTATTTTTGTGTGATCATAATTTGATTATCACTAATTAATATTGATACGGTTGTTCTGTGTGCAGTAATAGATTCTGACTGACTGTGTGGATGAACATTCTCTAGAGAAAATGAGTTTATGTTTCATTTTGAGACCCAAGAAAGGAAGAGGGGTGGGAGAAGAGAGCTCTCAGGCAAATGGGAGGAATAATAGGATATGATCTCTGAGAAAAGGGCAGACTAAAAAGCCAGAAAATATTTGACAAGAGGAGGGGAACCTGTGGATCCCCATATGTTATTGGACTCCAGCTCCCATCAGCCCCAGCAAACATGATCAATGGTCAGGGATGATGAAAAACATACAGGTGCAAGTTACCACAAATTAAGATATATGTTATCTTCTGCAAAATGACAGTGCCTGAAAGTGGCTATCATATTTGGTAGGCTTGTCCCCAAGTTGTGTTTGCTTTATAAACTGTGATAGTAAATTATCTCCTGTTGTACACAAATTCTTCCTTTAGATTATGCCCAATATTATACAAGGCAAGTAAAGAATTAGAGATTAACTTGCTATAAACAGCCAAGTTTGAAAAAGCATGTGACTGGAACGTTGTTGAGAATTGATTAGAAGAGGATTAAATATATCGCTTGTGGAAAAACCTAACTGATTAGTGGTCCATACTAAGTTTCCCGAATGGTCTTTCGATGTTGTGGACCTCCCTCTCTGACTACAGAGAGGGAGGTCTGCCATTGGAGACCTTCTTGGAGCCATGGAAACCACACTAGGTAAAAGGTAAATGATCCCTGGATGATTAAGTCCAGTCAAAGGTGACTATGGGGTTGCAGCACTCATCTCGCTTTCAGGCTGAGGGAGCCGGCGTTTGTCCACAGACAGCTTTCTGGGTCATGTGGCCAGCATGACTAAACTGCTTCTGGCGTAATGGGACACCAGGACAGAAACCAGAGTGCACAGAAACACTGATTAGCTTCCTGCTGCAGCACTACCTATTTATCTACTTGCATTGGCATGCTTTTGAACTGCTAGGTTGGAAGGAGCTGGGATAGAGCAATGGGAGCTCACCCCCCCCCCTCGTATGCGGGGATTCAAACCACCAACCTTCTGATTGGCAAGCCCAAGAGGCTCAGTGGTTTAGACCACAGCGCCACCCACGTTCCACTCTATTAATGCTCTGATGCAACTGAAGAAAGGGTGTGTGTTGGAG
Source organism: Zootoca vivipara (assembly GCF_965207765.1). Taxonomy (NCBI): domain Eukaryota; kingdom Metazoa; phylum Chordata; class Lepidosauria; order Squamata; family Lacertidae; genus Zootoca; species Zootoca vivipara. The sequence goes on along the minus strand of NC_142589.1, from coordinate 61,179,741 downwards.
GCAGATTGTGGGAGACCCTAGATTCACGGGATATGAGGCCTTTTGTTCCCTGAACATGCCCTTGACTAGGAAGTAATACTACACTCTTGAAGCTGATGTAGTTCTTTCCTTTTCCATTGAAACCAGTTGCAGCAGGGATGGGGGTGGGGGGGGGAGAGAGAGAGAACAAGAAAAGCAGAGAGAGAGGGACTGCCACCCATCCTTTGATGGGTGTGCTCCCAAATAAAGTGGTGCCATAGTCTCTTCTCCCACCCCTGCCACCTTCCATGGGATTGCTGTGCCTTTCTGTTTTAGAGAAGGAAGGGAAATGAGGATGTCATTTATCAATAAACTATTTTTAACTTTCTAGAGTAGAGTATTCGGGTGGAACTACTGATACAGCATTGTTCTGATTCTTGTCGGCAGAAGTGACTTATTAAGATGGTGTGTTTGTTTTATTTGGAGGCAACTGGAGCAGTTTCTTCCAAACAGGTGGGAGGAAAGTGTATTGCTTTCTTGCCCATTATTCGTAAGTAGGTGGAGGAAACTGTGTTTCTTTGTTCTCATTATTCATAGATGAGTGGAAAATGTTTTACATAAAAGAGAAAGGAACAAGAACAAGGAAATGTGGTCTGGGGTTTCTGAAACCAGCCCCCGTGAGGCACCTGAGGGGGAAGCACCTGCTCCCTTTCCTTTTGCAGGGGAGATGTGGGGAGCGCCAGGACTGAACAGTCAGTTAGACTCAAGCAGGGAAGAGTGCACAAGCCACAAGGTCCAAAAGGTAGCTGGGGCAGAGGATCGTCTCCAGAGGATCATAGAGATCCAGAATACGTGACACCTGGGCCTCTTTGGCTTCATATACCTTTCTGGTTTTCCATTTGCTCTCACCTTCTAGTTTCTGAGAGATAGTTATAGAATCAAGTAGTGATGTATTTTTGTACGGTACTATGCTGGGTTGCCAGAGGGAATGTCCACATGTCACGGGAGAAAATTCACAACACAAAGGAAAGTAATGCATTATGTAGAAGGCTAACCAGAAGCCTTTCTCCCACAATGCTTATTTTCTGAGCACTTGCAGAGTGTTTTTTCTATATGTGTGTGTTTCTTTCTTTTTCTAGGATAATGTTTCAAATATGCAACCCACTTCCTCCCATAGCCCAGATTGGGGCAGTCTGGAAATGAGATGCCACTTGATTTTGTGGATCGCATAAACTGGCCCCGAGTTTGCTTCTGGATTTTAATCTTTGTTGGAAGCTGCCCAGATGTACAAATAATTTATTATTATTATTATTATTATTATTATTATTATTATTATTATTAAAGTGGTGGCTCTCTGATTAGATTCATATAGCTTTTCTGATAGTAGGAAAGAACAAGGGGTGGGACCCTCTTTTCTTTTATACAGCATCTGGTCTGGTAGAGGCAGTGGCTCATCGTGGATCATTGAGACTCCTCACACAAACACATTGGTTTGTGATGGCTGCAGAAAAGGCCTTGCTTGTGGTGGCTCCCAGCCGAGGGTTGTATCCAACCCAAGTTTTACTCAGAGTAGTCCCTTGAAATTACCGGACATTATTTAGCCATCCCAGTCTACTCGTGAGTAGGACTAGATTTGGATACAACCCTGAATGTTTTGCTTTGAGTGAACCTTTTTTGACCCACCTCTCTCCAAGTGTGGTTTATTAAGTTATCAAACATTGCCAGCTTGATATAGGTAGTGCCACTGTGGCAATTGTCCTGCTGATCAGGTTGAGGCATCCCTGCTGACTTATCATTTGTTTTGCAGTTTCTGCACAAGGAAATGATGACTTCTCTTCCATCCTCCATTTGTCACTGCTGCCAACATTTACTAACACTTTCTTGCCTAACACTGAACTCTGGAGTTTGGGGTTAGGTAGCTACCAACGAGTTTGACCAAACTGCGGGAGGCAGTGGAAGACAGGAGTGCCTGGCGTGCTATGGTCCATGGGGTCACGAAGAGTCGGACACGACTAAACGACTAAACAACAACAAGGGCATTGAATAGCAATGCGGGTCTCTTCCACAGGTCACTGACAAGAGAGACACCTTATTTCAGGAGAGGAAGCTGCAGCATAAAAGTTTTCCTGGCCAGGGCCACGTCATTGGCCTTGCCAGACCAAGTGGAATAAAGGAGACAAACGAGATACCAGGTGAGATGGTGGTTAATGGTGAGTGTAGGAAGGGCCCTAACTCAGCAGCAGTATTTGGCAGGCAGAAGATCTCAGGTTCAATCCCCAGCATCTCTAGGTAGAGCTGGGAAAGGTTCCCTCTCTGCTGCATAGCTGCTGCATAGCTGCTGCCAATCAGAATAGACCAATGGTCTAACTCACTATAAGGCCACTTCCTATGTTCTGGTTTGGTTTCCCTTAATCTCTCTCTCTCTCTCTCTCTCTCTCTCTCTCTCTCTCTCTCTCTCTCTCTCTCTCTCTCTCTCTGTGTGTGTGTGTGTGTGTGTCGTTCAGTGTTTTAAAATTCTGGTCCTCCTTATTTTCTTATACCCACTCAGTTAATTATGACTCCATTTCTTGTATGACAAAACTTTTGACATTGCATTGTGTTGTGTTGAATGTGCTGCTTGTGATGAAAAGGACCTTTTGTTTTCCCCCACCAGTCAAGCATCTTGACAAGAAGAGCGTCAGAAGGCTTTTTGGAAAGGAGTCAATTAGTAAAAACGAATGAATGAAAAAACAATGTATATACTAACAACAACGATAGTATAATGTGCTGCACTGGGGGGCAGGGGGTGGGACAAAGAGTGGTTTCCAAAATGGCTTACATCAGTAAAAGGTACAATTCAGAGTTGATGGCAGGCACTGTAACTAAATCAAAACAAGACGCAGGCCCAACCCTTAGGCTCCCAAATGAAAATGACAAAAAAGGAGAGTGGAATAGAGGGCAAAGTCAGAGGAAGAAGATCCTGTCTGCCAATGCCAGAAAGGAGGGATGAGCTGTGAAACAGGCATATTTATATTGACTGTAAACCAGACTGATCTCTCCTTGCTGGCTTTCTTACCTGATTAGAAGTAGCACTTTGGCTGGTAGCAGAGCCAGGGGTCAGCAAGGTTTATCTTGCCTGGGCCAGATCAGTCCCCAGAGATCCCTCTGTGGGCCAGATCACTCACGCGCATTCGATTTCTGGCATCTTTGTGTGAACAGACACGATTTTTGGTGCCGCGGAAGTGAGTCCCTGAGCTGCGCTACGCTGGTGGCTCAGTTCAGGGGCAGCTCGTGGGCCAGTCAAACAACCTCTGCAGGCTGCTTCCGGTCCATGGGTCTTAGGTTGCTGACCCCTGGATTAGGCTGTGCTTTGGTCAGTTGTCGGTCAGTCTCAGGGCAAATGGCTTGGAGCTCTTTCTTTTAGTGGCTGGCAACCAGAGAGTAATTGTCTCCCACTTCCGCAGCCACTGGATGACAAGATCTTAGTGCAAAGTCCCAGTGTTATGCCTAAGGCTCTTTCTTCGCCTATCTACTAAAGCAGGCATGTTCAAAGTCCATTTTGGGGGCCTAATCCGGCCCCCTGACTGGTTCAATCTGGCCCTTGTGGCAGTTTCTTTCTTGGGGTTAAATCCTAAAAAAGCTCAACAACCTCAACCCTAAAAGAAACAACTCAACAACTTTGGTCAGCCCTCACGCATGTCCACTTCATCAAATCTGGCCCTCTTTGAAAAAGGTTTGGGCACCCCTGTACTAAAGCATTTACTCCCACAATCCTCTGTTATGGCAGGTCCTAAGCTTACCATGGAGCAGTTTTTGAATAAGCTTCCAAAGTCACAGATTCAAGATGGGCAAGTGATCGATATCCGAGGAGAAATTAAAAAAACCCTCCAGGTAGGATGGAACTCCTTCTCCAGCCTGCATGAAATGGGGTTTGATTCTGGGTCTCCTTCTGCTGGCCAGCACTTCTGCTAATAGCCAATACTTTGTAGCAGCGTGGGCTTAGGTACCATATCCCTACCTAGAATCCTTCTCCCTACCAGAATTTAATTTCATGGCCAGGATGTGCCAAAAGAATATAGGATGCACATGCAGAATACCTGCCCTTTCAGGATCTCCTTCCTTGTCCACCTAAAGCCCAACACAAATGATACACAATGATAGTCTTTCCCCTTCTTCCTTCATTTTGAGAATCAATGCTGACATGGGAGATAAGGTTAGGGGGGAAAGCACATCTCTAATCCTAAGTATCAGAAGGACAGGAAATTGGCTGGGGTTCATATGGTCATTTTCTCACTTCCCCAAAGACTATATACTATTGGCATTCAAATAGTGCCATCAAGCTAGTGTGGTGTGGTGTGGTGTAGTGGTTAGAGTAAGGGTTGCCAGCCCATGGGCAGCTTCCCCATACTCTGAGCTTGGAGTCTGAGCTGAGTTTGGAAGTTTTAATTAATACCCAAGGACCCAGGACCAAACCCTTCAGTTCTAAACAGTACAACAAAAGACAACTTTGCTTCATCACTATGTTTGGATGTGCTGAGATGAGCAGGGCAGCTGATTCTGTTTACATTTCTCAGGACAGTCAGATTTTGACACAGATTTCCTTCTTTGATTCCAGGGCTCAAGTGGAAAAAGCCACGAAGTGATTGTGGTGGAGACCCCCAGCTTTGCAGCAATGAAGAAGAGGTAAAAAAAAAAAAGGCAATTCCCCCTCTTCACATGAATGGCTGTGGCATCATGCAGTCTCCTCAAGCTGTAGTGCAGGAGGGGGAACCTACGGTATTTCAGATGTTGCTAGACTACAACTCCCATCCTCCCTGACAACTGGCCACACTGGTTGGGGCTGATGTGATTTGGAGTCCAGCAGCATCTGGAAGACCACTGTAGCACTTTCTTTCATGTTGATGCCCTTTATTCAGAGCTGCATTGAGAAGTATGTGATTTGGGTTCTCATACTTCTCCTGATTCATTGAGGGTTTAAGACCCATCGGCTACCTTCACCTGGTTTAGCTGGCCAGCTGAAGCCATTTCCTGGGGTGTGGCCAGTGTCAGCTTCTAGAAGCCACAGGTGAGAGCTGAGTGCACCAAAGGTGGACAAACTACTGCACAAACTGTCCCCCACCAGAGATACTGACCCTTCCTTAATACCCCATACGGGTCCAACATGTTTCTGCATGTGCTGTTGAGGGAAATTAGGGGTAGATGCGGCTCAACTTGGGAAGGTAACCTATCTAGGAGGGGAACTCTGATCATAAACCTACCTCTGCTGCCTTGCAGCCATACACATTCATGAGAGAGGCTTCAGGTGTAAACCCTGAGGAACAATCTCTGGCTGAGATTTTGGAGAGATGTGACCAGTCAGAGAAAAATACTGAGCAAGACGGACCCAAGGATTATTCCAAGGGGCTGATGAAGCCAGTCCGTGTGCCCAAGTTTCCCTACCCTCTTCAAAGACGGCATTGTCCCTTCTGTAACTGGCTTTTCTGATCTTCAGGTTGGAAGGGAATGAAAAAAAGAAGGCCTCCAACCCCAATGTTGCAACTCTTCGGATAAAGTCAGAGAATGGGGAGAAGACCTATATCATCAAGATGCCATTCACCGAGACCATCGGAGACCTGCGGCAGCATCTTGCCCGGAGCAGGTAGTAACAGGGATCATTCTAGCAGATAATATTTTGTAGAAGTTTCTGAACCTTAAACTCCTGATTCTCCAACTAACGTTCTGCAACTAAAGTCTGTGCTCACTATAAACAAATAGGGGGGAACTGTGTGTTTTTGCTTAATGTTGCCAATTTATTCAGATTGATCTCCCACCTAGAATCTGAGAGGACCAGGCCTCTGCAATGCAATGTAATATGGGGAGTAAATGTTTGGGGATGAAGGGCAAATAATAAACACTTTGGGGATTATGGCTGACTTTCAGGTTATTGGGGAGGGACAAGGTAGGCAAGATCCCATGGCTTTGGGGGAGTTGATCTATCACATCATACAGACACTTGGTTTCTGACTCACCTTCCAGTTAATTTTTTGCTATTGTGTATTCTGCTCCTCACTATCTGCCCTTCTTTTCTTCTGGTTTTGACCTCTGCCAAGTTCTCCAGTATCTGCCACAACTCCATAGTGGAGTTTTTTTTTTACAGAGAATCAATAAAAGTGCCTGTGATATCACAAAGCATGTCAGCCTCTTCCACTTTGGCATTGCTCTGGTATTTTTCTTTGGGGTCATGATACCATCAAAGCAGGTAGGGCTACTGCCAAGGGATAGTAGTAGTGAGGATCCTGGAAAATCTTGCCATAGGCACTGTTCATTCCATGCCCAGTATGTGTGGTTGAACCCACAGAGATTGTTATGACCACAAGAAACAGGGTACATCCCTGAAAGGTAAGCTGCATAGCTCAGATGTAGAGATACTAGGAGTGATGCAAATAATATTCATTCTTGAATGTAAGGAGCCTCTCTAGAGACTAAATTGAAGTGTGGTGTTCTGCTGTCTTTTCCTTAGAGAATCTTGCAATGGCGTTATTGTCTAGGTCCTGCAATGACATAGCGTAGCTTCTGAAAAGCAGACTCTTGGCTTGATGCCTCCCAAAGCCAAAGCAACGAAGATGCCGAGAAATCTAAACAAACATTTGCATTTTTTAAAAAACAATTATTCAATATGTGTATTCAAATTTTAAAATTTTGCATTAAAATTTGAATGTCAAATTCCAAATCAGCTCACTTACAAGCACTATTCTGCTCATTTCCTAGGGGAGAAGAAATGGAACCTTACGAGATCATCAGCACTTTTCCTTATCGAGTGTATAACAACAACTCCATGACGCTGGAGGAGTGTGGGCTGGTCCCCAATGCCTCACTTCGGCTGCAGAAAAGGGCCCCGTCAACCAAATCACAAGGGCAACAAGTGTAATGGTTTACAGTGGATGATTCATCAGGCTTGGCTGCCACTCAGCTAGGGAGTAGTGTGCCTTCTTCTCCTTCTTCATGAGAGCCTGTGCAAAAATGACATCCTCTAGTCAGAGAGAGAAACAGGGAAGGACTGACCTTTCCACTTACCCAAGCTCCAACCTTTGCAGCTATTCTCAGCACTCCAGTCAAAGGAGAAAGCCGGGGTTGGGGTGCAGTTGGAATACTGGGCATCGACCCTCCCTTTGTTACCCAGCCTGAGTGGGGCTTAGCCCCAGGTCTAGGTTATCATTAGCCTCAAATGGATGAAGAGACTTTGGCCCTTGTAAAGCTCTCTTCAGAAACACTAGACCCTTGCTCCAAGAAAGAGCACACAGTTGGGCTACTGGTGCTAGCATGAAGTTTTCCTTTTCTAAGCTGCTGCATCACCAAATAGCGTCCCAGACCATGCACTGGTGTACACCATGTGCTTGATAGCACCCACCCTGTTCCTGTAGCCTACAAGGGCCTCAAAAATGGGGTTTACCAACTAGTTGGTGGGGTATGGGGCACCTGTGATGCATGCCTGTTAATTCACCTAATGCAGGTGTGGGGAAACTTCAGCCCTCCAGATGTTACTGAACTATAATTCCAATCATCCCTGACCATGAGTTACGCTTGCCGAGGCTGACAGGAGTTATGGTTCAGCACCATCAGAAAGGCCCATGGTTCTCCACTAGTTCTAATGGGAAAGGGAGATGGTTATTTTCCTTTCCTGAAGCTGAAAAGGACCTGCGCACCCAACCATTGAACTGCTCATTCTGGGAGAGAGGTGGTCACAAAGGCAACTCAGCCACATATAAGCTCCTCTTCTCCTGTGCAAGAGGCTAAACAGGGAGTCCCAACTTCAGCCAGCCCATCCACTGTGTGTAATGCCTTTAGCAGGTCTCTTTGGGGGCCACAACAAAACCCAGCTAATTTCTCCTCCTCTGGCGAGTTATATGCAAACCTGACCGAATCTCTTAACAGCAACCCACTTTGTTCAATACAATGTCCCTTGTTATTGTTTCCCTGTTTGCCCAAGGCTTGCAATATTAGGTAGCGAGTTCTCCCACCCCCTGACTGATCTTTGTAGTTGTTCAGTAAAGAGGGCAGGCCAAAGCGCCTTGACAGCCGTGTTTCAGGGTGTCATTCCCTACCCCTCCCGGGATGGAATTTGCATGTTTCAATTATCAGTCCATGCTAAAACCTCCCTTCCTCCAGAAAATTAGCATGGCAGAGAGAAGGGTTTTAAAATAATTATTAAGCCACAGTTCTGCTAAAAGGTGGTGTACTGAATAGGCTCAGCCTTTCTCTGATTTTTTGACAAGGAGGAAGGACTCAAGCATATCAAATTCCTTTTTTCCCTCCCCTTCTTAATTGTGCCGAAGTTATTAAGTTGTACTGTTTTGTGAAGACTACACCAGATGCTTTTTCTGAACTTTTAAATTGGTTCTTAGTGCTTACTAATCCATGGCTGCCTTATCTACTTGTTACTGGTTGCATGCCACAACAGGAATGCCAATGCATCTGGCCTTCCCTATGCATAACACAGCACCTCTAACCCCTAAAATCACCAATGTCCAGGAGGTCCACAAATCTCAGCCATTTGTGCTCATTGTAAAACTCTGCCTCTTCTGATTTGAAGCTTTGTCCTGAGTCTCCAGGACAAAGCTTCAAATCAGAACTACCAATACAGAAACAAGACCCCACTCTCCCCTCCTTGGTGCCGAACTGGGAGATGAGGACTACTTTCCTGCCAGACCTAGGCCCATCTGCACTATATATTTAAAGCTGTATCCTGCCACTTTATACAGCCATAGCTTCCCCTAAAGAATCCTGGGAACTGTAGTTTGCTAAGGGTGCTGAGAGTTATTAGGAGGCTGCTATTCCCCTCACAAGGCTAGCTTCCAGATTTCCTTCCCTCTGGAGAGGGACCAATTGTTAAACCACTCCTGAGTACGGAATGCTGAATGATTGATGGAGGGAGAAAAAAGCATAAAGCCTGGAGGAAGTGGGAAAAGAAAGGCATATCCTGGAAGAGAGCATGCTGGCTGGTTGGCACCATGAGCATAAGCACACACACTGCAACATTTTGTTGCAGTTCGCATTTGCAGTCTCAAATTAAGAACCTCAAACAAGTAAGGTGACATTTTACACCGGCTTACTGCCTTCCTCTGTGGGAGGTGAGGGGAACTCCACTTAAAGAAGTAGTGCATGATGAGTTAAGGGCCTCTTGATGGTGATCACTATCAAGTGCATTTTCCCCTACTAGCACCTTCTGCATGGTGTTGTTTTACTGACAGGTAACCCCACACAATGAATGAATGAATCAATCTATCTTGCCACTGAATAGACAAATCGCAACCAAGCCTCCCTCCTAGAGACAACCTGACTGTAACTAGAAATAATTCATTGATGCCACAGCTCCCATCGTACATCCGCAGCAAAACAATCCTGGGTTCAGTGCACAAGTCTTTACAAATTATGCTTTTATGATACATCCACTTCAGTTATTGAGGAAGGGTGCAAGGATATTTTAGAAATTTATGGGTATTTGATGCAACTGTGCCCAAACCGTCCCAATATAGCAGGCTTCCTCAAACTCGGCCCTCTAGATGTTTTGAGACTACAATTCCCATCATCTCTAACCACTGGTCCTGCTAGCTAGGGATCATGGGAGTTGTAGGCAAAAAACATCTAGAGGGCCGAGTTTGAGGAAGCCAGCAATATAGCCTACAGGGCTCTGCCACCTGTCCAACGCTTGTGCCAGGAACGAATCTTTTGTGCTGAGGCATAGTAAATGTGATCAACCCAGCTATTAGGAGAGCTGGAAAATGGATTTCTGAATCAATAATTAGGATGGTACTCAACTTTTATCTTCCAGTAAAAGATACACACAAAGCCACAGTTGAGGTTTTTAGCAACATTTAATAGTATCTCAAATGAGATGGCCATTTTTACAAATTTTGCTTTTAGCAAGGAAAAAAACCTGAAAATGCACTTGGTCCATGTTTGTAAAAAGCCAGTTTGTTTTTGTTTTTTAAAAAAAGAAAAAAGAAAAAGTGTGAAACAGCTGATGCAAGACCAGACCTAGCATTCTATATACTTCCCATATGAGTTGGGGTGGGAACACACTAATGGAATACAAGATCTGCTCTCACCATCCTCTTGGAAACCGCTTTTCCTAGGAGAGTATGAGCTGCACTGAAGTAATTTTTAAGACACACGTACAACCCTACCCCACCTCTCTGTCAGAAAATGAAATTTCAGCGCATCTTGTGCAGTACTTTTGCATTGGTATATAACAAAGTAATATTAATTATAGCAGACGGCTGCTGCTCTCATTTCCTGGGTAGGAATGAAAGAGGAAGGGTGGAAGCCAGCATTTGCAACTGGTTATAAGACAAGAGGCAACACCTCCCCTTGTTCTTTTCTCAAGGGCAGGCTCGGCACAAGGGGTGGGGGGAGGAGGTTTGGGGAAAGCTCTGCTTTCCGATGTCCTTGACCGGTAGATTTCTCATCCACAGAGGCACGAGGAGCAAGGCCCAGCAGCATTCAAAGGAATGTGCAAAGTGTTTTTCTTTTTGACCATGCTGAGAGGGAAGCAGGCAATCAAAGGGAGCTGGAGAGGAGTCTGGTCACACAGGGCCAGGCTAGGGCTGACAAGGACATGGGAGGTTGGGAAGTGATCCATTTGGAATGCAAAGTCTAGGTTTGGGGTAGGGCAGAGGGTCAAAGGTCAAGGAATAAAGCATGCTCAGGCTAGCTTGAGGAACTCCTGCAGGGTCTTCTGTTCCACTGCTTCCACAAAGAGTTCATAGTCCTGTCGGATGGGAGAAGCAAGAAACAAAACTCAAATACAGAGTCAATAATAAGGCAATATGTAATAGAAAGCTAAGAGCCTCTTTCTCTCCGAGGCCCCATCTGCACTATAAAGAAGTCTCATGACACTTTGAATAGTCATGGCTTCCCCCGAAGAATCCTGGGAACTGTAGTTGGTTAAGGACCACCTATTTACCCAGAGCTACAATTCCCAGAGTTCCCTTAATGCAGCGTTTCTCAACCACTGTTCCGTGGCACACTAGTGTGCCGCGAGACGCTGGCTGGTGTGCCCGGCGACGAGAAGGGCAATTTGCATTGTCACGTGCCTGGCGGCCGCCAATAATCAACACTGACCCGCCAGAAAGCAATATTTCTCCTCCTCTTTCCCAAAGCTCAGTGCAAACGAGCCTGGCGGCTGCCAATACATTACACTGACCCGCCGGAAAGCAATATTTGGCAAGTGTTTCTTACAGTCATAATTATAATATAGGGCAGCACAGAGTTAAATTTTTTAACTTTTTTAATGGTGGTGTGCCTCGTGATTTTTTTCACGGAACAAGTGTGCCGTGGCCCAAAAAAGGTTGAGAAACACTGCCTTAATGCTTAGACCACTCTGGGAATTGTGGCCCTCAGAGGGGAATGGGGGTCTCCTAACAACACTCTGCACCCTTAACAAATTACAGTTCTCAAGATTCTTTGGGGGAAGCCATCATACCTGTCTAAAGTGGTATGATACTGCTTTAAATGTACTGTATAGTGCAGTTGTTGAGCTTCTTGCTACTAGGGCAAGAAGCTCAACAAAACACTTTTCTCATCAAGGCACAGGAACATGACACAGGAAGCCTTTGAACTGAGTACTCAAACAAATGTCAAGAGTGTTATATGAGGAATCCTGCACCGACCACCGAAGAAGCCTCTGCCCTCCCAAAATTTAGCTTGCTCCTTTCTGTGACCTGCTCACATACTCAGGTGGCTCATCAGAAGCGGAAAGCGTACGGACCACAGTTAGCTAGAGGCTCATTATTAAAATTTTGTTTCAGGAAGAGTGGTTGCCGTAAGCAATGGTCATTACCTCCTGTCTGTAAAGACAGGCAGAGTTTAGAACAGGTGCAGTGACCCAGAGACTAAGTGAGCACTGGTGTGCGATCAGGAACAAGGGTTGTGGTGAGAGGATAACCACAGAATCAAGCACCTTGGCTTCAGTTTTCAAAAAACCATCCAACAAAAAGCAACTCACTTTCATAAAAGTCGTTCAGAACTTGGCCCAAGTATCACACTAGAAATCTGTCCCCAGACAGAGGGTGAAGCTTATTTAACGATGTATATGACACAATCCTTACGGGTGGCTCATGGCTGAATAGCTCCTTTTCACCAAACAAGGCCTCCTATTAGCTGGGTGTTACAAAGGGAGCTTTCACAAGTGACACAGGAAATGACTTCTGATCTGGAATCTGTCACTTCTGGGTGTTGTTAAAATGGAAGGGAATTACAGCGTTGGGATAGAGATAGAACAACATAGGGTGCAGCCACAGCATCCCTGATAGATGGTCCTCTGGCGCCTCCAGTGAAGGAGAGCCAAGCACTGTCCACAGCAGTCTTGTTTCCATTTATAGAGGCTCCCCATACCTTGAGGATGGAGAACCTGTGGCCAGGATAGGCCTGACAAGGACTTAGGAGGTTGGGAAGTGATCCATTTGGAATGCAAATACAGCTATCACCATCCCTGGCCACTGAGTAGGCTGGCTAGAGCTGATGGGAACTTGGGTTCAGTAACCTCTGGAGGGCCACAGCTTCCCTGTCAAATCAGGGAATGCTCAAGGTGGGGAGGAGAGAAAGAGGATCCTTATGATCCCAAGATCTATTCCAGACAGGGAGGGCACAGTTAATAGCCCACTGACATATCTACCTAGAAGAAGCTCAAGAACAAAGTTTCGTTTTAATATTAAAAAACACAGTTTAGCCCAGCTCTGACTCAAGAGGGGCCCTGCTGGTCAACTAGATGGCTATGGGATGGCTACAAACAGACCCAAGTGCAACAGCAACTCTTTCCGTTTGTAATTCCTAGCAGCTGGTCTTCAGGGGCACATTGCCTCTGATTCACTTTTATTCCCTGACTTAACCCGCTGCTCGCCACACATTCCAAAGCACTTTGCAATAAGCAGCTGATGACAAAAGCAGGGCCTGAACCTTTGCTTGCTCCCTAGATGTCAGATGGCAACAGCATATCACCTCAAAAGAGCAGCACCCCAGGGATGTCATAATAATAGCAAATGCCATTTTTAAGTACACAAATGTCCACAAATAGCCAGGGTAGGCTTTTCACCCAAGGTACATTCAAAAATGCCCATTTGGGGGAAGGAGCCCAAAAGCTCAAATGTTGGTCAACTTGCAAATCTCTAAAATAATACGACGTCACTGCACATATACTACATTTGTAATTTTTGCAGTTATAATTTACTACAATGCATTGGAAAAAGCATGAGAGACACATACAACCCAACTAGCACCTGAACATTATACATGCATTACCCACAAGTCCAATTAGGTCCATTCAGGTGTATGGGGCACCACCCCATCAACCCCAGCCTGCCCTCAGCCAGCCCTACCTGCCTGCCTGCCGCATTCTTTCTTACAACCAGACATGGGATGGGGGCTCTGCCTGTCACTGGTCTCTAGCCCCACCTAGTGTTAGTCTCCCTGCCTTCCATCCTACCAGCCACCACAGCCTGCTAGGGCCTAACCATGGACAGACTACAATAGGGCTAGAATGACAAAGTAGGCCTTGCCTTTTTAAGCTGCAAGTGCAACTCATGCGTAGAGCCATAAAGAACCTTGTATGTAAACCAGGGTAGGCATCCCTTAAGCCACGTTTGTGTGTGTGTGTGTGTGTGTGTGTGTATACGTGTGATCTTTTCAGATTGAGGGCCAGAAGAAAAAATGGGCAGGACAACAAATACAAATTTTACCTTTCTACAGTATGCCAACTTTACACATATAGCTAGTGTCAGAGCATTGGCCTTGCATGCAGAAGGTCCCAGGTTCAATCCCCAGTAAAGTAGGGAAAGTCCCAAGGACCAGAAGAGGGGGGGGAGGCCTGGAGGGCTGCATTTGGCCCCTGACTTAAGCAACAGGCCTACTCTTTTAAGGCACACAGGCCTACTCACACATGTACTTGCATACATAAGTCTGGTTTGCATTCAAAGCTTCAAACTAAAGGCCTCTTGAAGGCCATTAAATATATGAACGGTCTTACAGGTTTCAGATCTATAGTTATATATTAGAATTTGTCCTGGGGGGGCCACACCAGTCACACCTCTTGTGAACAGCCAACTCATCTCTTCACTACTAGCCTGCACCAACCACTCACCCCACAGTAATGGTCCCCATTGAAAATCTGGGGAGGGATGGCTTTTGGGTTGCCCGATTTGGTCCTCATTTCGTCCCGCAGGGCATTATCCTGGGAGATATCCACCAGGGTGTATTTGATGTTCTTTCCATCTAGGATCCTGGTCACTTCGCTCTGCTGAGATTTGATCTGCAGAACACACAAAGGGGGAGGGGGTGAGTGGGAGATTAATCACCCTGTTCTGGGATTTGATACATAGGGAAGGTGACACACATGGGAACATGGCCTGCTCATGTTGCTCAATGCAAAACAAAGAGCTAGAGGCAGGGATTGCAAGACCAGCCATGCTTTGTGAGGGAGGAGGATCCACTTCTCTCCAAATACAGACCAAGCCCAGTATGTACAAATGCCAGCGCTGGCACGATTCTAGGCATCGAGGAGAGGGCAGGGCTACTTCAGAAATGCGGGGGGCGGGAGCTCCTGCTTCAGACTGCATCTTCTCTGACATCTCATGTGATTTATACTAATCACACTGACAGCATTGGTACTCAAAATCCTAACAAAATCATTCATGGGGTTTGGGACAGAAAATAAGATTACTGTAACATCTGGATCCCCTATGGAAAAGAAGCCCGTCTAGGGAGCGAGCTAGAAGGGAATTTCATAGAAGGGGGCTCAATTCAAGCGGGGGGACGTGAGGGTTGAAAAGGCATCCAGCTGCATGGGGGCGGGGAAGGGAGAGAGAGAGCAAGAAAGGGGAGCGCACGCTGCAGAGGGATGGCGGAAAAGCTCCGCCTCGGAGTGCCAGGAGGGCGGGGGAGAAGCGAGCCGCTCCGCGAGGCAGCTCACCTTCCCTGGCGCGCCACTCACCTCTCTGGAGCCTGTCACCGAGGTGCTGTAGACCGTGAGGCTGGCCATGATGCTGAGCTTCGTCGCCGCTCCCTCTCTTCTTTGGCTGCTGGGTGGGTGCCTGGAAGGAAGCGGAGGAAAGGGGTGGGGAGGGAATCTGCTTCCTTCCCAGCCCCGCCCAGCATGTGATCGCGGAGACCAATGGGGTCTACAGCCGCGGGCATGCGGGGCGGATAGTCTGCGATCCGGCCGCCAGGCGATGCTTTGGAGGCGGGTCGCTCGTTGTCCCCATGCATTAGGTTGGGACTCGGTTTCCTTCAGGATGCGCGGAGCCTCAGCCCAGAGGCTCTCAGGACTGTGTGCCTCTGTAGCTAGCTGGTCCTGGAAGTCTTAACTTGGAAGGAAGCCCCTTCGCGTGCAGATTTGCTTTCGAGGAAAGAACGCAGTCTGAGGTTTACCGCCATCGACCGTGCATTGTCGGACAACAGCTCAGGGATGAAGTTGAAAATACCGACCAGAGCTTTGCACTAAAGTATAGTTTATTATGGTTCATGAACTACATTGTATCGGTCCTTTATTAGTAAGGAAGAAACGTTTAATTGGTTTAAAAAGCTCAACTTAAAAAGCTTCCCCAGTTAATCAAGAATGAACTCTACAAGCAGGGATAAAAGTGCTCATTAAAATTCCAGCTGGCAAACACCATCGTGGAAAGGAACACTCCCTGCTTTGAGAAAGAGAACACCTTTTATGATGCATCAAAAATATGGCAACAAGTTTGCATACCTAACTCTAGCACTGCCAACATGTACATTTCTGCACACCCACACCCAATATATGGGTTTGCTTGAGCAACAAAATAACACCTGAAGTTATTTCATTGTGTTAGCGGCAGCATTACTTAGACCAGCAAGCGTGGCCACCAGGCAGGGTTGATGGAAGGTGAAATTCCAATAACACCTGGAGGGCCAGAGGTTCCTCACAGAAAAAATGGTATTAATACAATAAATTAGTGCCAAATTGGATTAGTCTATTACTAATGAAATGGGAGGGTAGCAAGGCAGTGTGAAGGCCAAGTGTGGCGGAGGTTATAGTCAAAGCAGTCCAGGATAAAGGCACTTTTTTTAAAAAAAGCATAAACTCCACTTTATTTTGTAACCAAAATACTAAGTACCAAGTAGTCTGGCAAAGTAAGCTTTCTTTAGGTACAAAAACAAAGTATTTTAAAATTATAACCCTGAGATTTTTCTTTCCGGTAAACCTGCGGTATATTAATAATAATGATGATGATGATGATGTTTTCTTCCTTTGACACTTTGCAGCGAGTTTGCCATGATAACAAAGCAACTATCCCTTCATTGGCTGGAGTCACACAACTCCCACTTCATTAGGAAATAGCTTTGGCAAGGGTAGCAGTTGCCAGTGGGCAAAATGTCATGTAAATGCCACATTTCCATTAACTGTCAGAAATTCAGCGCTTTCATTATTTTATGTTGGTGTAGCAGCCTAGCATAAGCAAAACTATATTCCTGTCCCAATACACAACTTTGGATGTTCCAGCCTTTCCTGCTGATGACAGATTCCATTCACTAACCTAAAGCTATATTTTAAATCCATTTTTTCAGCAGGCTTAAAATAATTCTTCCTGGAAATAAGTTATAGCCACAATAAGTCTGAACAAAATATTCAATTTCTACATTATCTGTTCTCAAAAACAAACAGACCTAGCCTTTGAGATGGGTCGTGTGCGCCCATCTTTCTGCAGGTTCAATACACAAGACATCTACCCTTTCCCACTGAAGCCTAGATAGGAGATGGTTACCAAGTTCCTCACTTTCTACTTCCCAATGCGCACTCTCTCTCTCTCTCTCATATACATCTTTATTACTACGGTAGTTTACTCAGTTCTTTATGAATGATTTAATGCACCTCAGGTAGATTCAGAGATTTGTAACCCACCACTTTAGATGAGACAGGAACTTTAAGAATACATACATAGCAAGGGACTGCTGGCAGGATGTTAGTCAGCCAATTGCATGTTGAGGCAGATTTTTAAAAAGTAGGTTTGCAGTTATATCCAGGGAGGTGGGGAGAACAGCAGCAAGAGGCAACAAATGCTCTTTGTTAAGTTTGCAGTTAACTGCTTGTTAAGTTGGCAATTCCATGTGTATTCATACACCTTAGAACAAGTGCATGCATTGCCACAAGAGTGACTGAACATTTTTCCATAGTATAAAGTTCCCATCTGTGTGAAGAAAGAGGCATAGGTTTCTTGCCTAGATCTTAAATGTTCTAATCAGAGGTTTGATGTTTTATTTTGAAACATGAGGGACATTCAAAAACTCTTCCCCTACCTACATTCCATAACTTGTACAGATCAGCTTAGTCATAACAACTAACCAGTAAAGGATCTCAGTATTTTTGCCCAAGTCAGATCCACATGATAGATGGAAAGAGTTCAAATGCTGCAATACAGGCACACACCTATTAGAATGCAGCTGATCTCATATAGTTTATTTCTAGGAATTAAGGCACAGGAGTATGAAAATACACACTTTGGAATATATAGTTAGTACTTGCGTAAAGAACAGACATACAAAAACAGTTTAAAAGGTGCATTTGAATGGGAACATTTTAACCCATTAAAACAGGCACTGTGAAAGGCCATTTTACTGATGTAGGTTATAGCCGCCCTGCCCCAGTTAGACATGTGGAGAACTAATAAAGGTTTTTAAGACCAGACTCCATGGAAGCAGCTGTACTTATAAGGCTTTTGAGGGTAAATGCATCAAGGCTTTTAAAACTCCCAACATTGTACTCCTGCTTCTTTGGGGGTCCTTTCTAAACCAGAACAGTTCAGAGTACTTAAGAATTTCAGAACATCTTTATCCAGACCAATTTAAATGTTTCTACACACATGCTGACATAGTCGCTCCTCAGCCTTGTGCATGTCCACAATTGCACTAATATTTTCTTGCATAAGCTGCAGTACACAGGTATAGCCACAGTGATTCCTATGACTGTGGTATCTAGAAAAAGTGCTGCTGCAAAAATCACAGAAATGATTGTAGAGCTGTAACCATTCACATACTTCCTCATGAAATTGCAGGCTACAAGCTGAAGAGAGGGTGCATTTACTGGCATGCGATTGCAAGCATGAACTAGCCCTGGAACTGCAATTATGTCACTGCTGAGAACTCACAGTTGGAAGGACCAGCTATTTGGTAGCCTGCCCAAAATCTTAACCAATCGCAAATAAAAGGGGTGTGTGCCAAACACAGACATTTTCTTCAAAGAACCTTCCTGGCAAGAGAAACACTTTGATTTCTTGGTGCGGGAAATATGCTCTACTTGGCATCAAATCGGAAGTAATATATTGAAGGAGCTTTGGAAAATTCCACCCTATAGCAGCTTTCATGGATGTGGAATCTTAGTCTTTGGGTCCCATCATTTTGCATTCATTGCGTGATACAGTTATCCCCCATATCCTGTGCATATCTGTCAGAAATAGCAGTCCGTAAATCTTCAATCTCTTTGCGCAATTGTTTTACATCCTCCAGCTTCTTTGCTATCATGCCCGGTTTCTGTAAGTCATCCTTTTCTTTAACTGAACAGTGCACAGCTGTGAAATCAGAGAACAAAGTTATAGATGAGTGATGGGATCACTTTACGGTGAAAAAAGGAAATATCCAGGGATTGCAGATATCCCATTTAAGGCTAGAAACAGATTTTACACCCCCCTCCTTTAAAGCACATTCTAGCTCTCAATATTATGAATACACATTTGGGTATGTCTCCAAATGGTTAAGAAAGTATACTGAGAATGGTTGAGTGTCAATGGTCTAGTGATTCTGAAACGGAATTGCAAATGAAGCAAACATAACTGAATACTGTAATTTTAATGACAGCAAAACAATTTACAAGACATCCTCAGCACAAAACCCCAAGCTGTCAAAATGGTGTCTGTGGGCACCATGACACTCTTTACAGACTTTTCCTAGTGCCTGTGAAGCTTCTTGCCCCCCAATACTCTCCAAAACCTTTGTCATTCGGAGGCAAGGGGGCAGGAAGTGAGCTACCCTCTCTTGCATTTCTTTTTTCAGTTCCATTGGCTTTTCAAGGCTTCAAGCAGCACCCAAGCAGCTGAAGAGAAAGAAAAGTGTTTCAAGAGGATGTGAGGGAAAGGGGAACAATCTGGCGGACTGGGGGCAGAAATTAGGGTGCTGGAGTCAGGAGGGAGAGGAGTGCCAGGGAGAGCATGTGGGTGCACACACCACATGTAAAATGGATCCTCTTGAAATTGCATAACTTTTTTCAGTTCCTCACAGATTATATGTCCATTGAATGAGCCATAAGATTGATTCATGGATCCAGTGTTTTCTAGCACTGCCATGGTGCAAACACATGAATCTAAGGCTTATGGATCCTTTTTTCACCAAGAGATCCCCTTAAAGTCACCATCATGTGTAATGATTAAAATCTGTGATTTGTATCCATATTTTAGCAGTGTTGGCAAGCAGCTGGTATATAATTTTTACTGCACAGGCTACCAATGTAAGCTTTATTTTGAATATGCTTTTTGAGAGCTCTGTATGAAATCAGGCAAATTCATGAGGCTGTTTCAGTTCTACTGGATCTCTGTTTTACATAGTCCCCACGAACAAGCAAGGAATTTGTGTGTGCTCCTCTGTCCATTGTGGGAGCAGAATGACCCAGGGGAGTGAGGAGAGATATGACTATGCCCACAGAACTATCTCAAAACGCCAAATATGCCCACAGACCTAGAAAGGGTTGGCAACCCTTGTGCTATCAACAGGCAACCAATAAAACAGAAGCATTACATCTTCAGAGCCCCAAAGAAATAATATTCATCTACTACTACCTGCTGAAAAAAACACAGTTTTACTTACTGCAAATCCCCAACAATAAAGACAAGTTGGGATCCTTTCCTTGAGCCCTTTGAGTTACAACGCTATAGACAGACTGCAAGTCCTGCAGGCAGCTGGCTAGCTCTCTATGCAGCTCTTGAATAAGGTGGGCTGTTTCAACAGACAGTAGCTGACCCGGCTCAATCTGCCGGAGGTGCTCCTGAAGAGTCAGATTTTTTTCCATCAGTTCCTGGTTCTGTACAGAAAGCTAAAAAGGAATGGGGAAGAGAAGCTGGAGCATTAGAGAAGATCTCTATCACCCCCTAGTGTGAGACTGCAATTCTACAGGATGTCTTCTATTTTGGAAACCTTCAGACTGGCAGCAGCACCCACTTTCTAACGTCTTTATAAAATATCAGAGGTCACTGTGTGATCTCAATTCTAACCATAATTACTGTGTAGGTGGGAATAAGAGATACTAGATCCTGAGCTGCTGGATGCTATGCTTTCGTAACCAAAAGCCGCCACAAGCTACAAATTGCTGTACAGCCCTAGGAGTACCAAAAACACTAAACACTATTTCTAAATGGGTATAACAAACCAAAGGGAAGGAGGATTCAAATAAGGCTACAAATCTGAGAAGTAAAACACAGACTTATTAGGCAATCAAGGTGCTCTAAAGCAAAAAAGGGAGGGAGGGACTAGGAATGTAGATCCTACTACATAGTTGTTTGGCTGGCTAATCTGTTTAACAGATGCCAATATTTAAAAAGGGAGACTACCTCTTTCACTGCTATGCGCAGTTGTTGCATTGCATTCTCCTGCCTCAGTGCTTCCACTTTGAGAGCCTGACCTGTGTCTTCCTCCTGAGCAATCCGATTCTCTAGATCCTGGAATACAAAAACAAACAAGTTCTGATTATCCTGTTGATGATTTGGATACATGAACCATATATCCAATCCTTCAATTTGAACTCACCTTTACTTCTGAAGATAACTGATTCATCTTCTTCTTCTGATTATCCACAATCTGAAAAAGATGAAAACCTTCCCATGTATTTATTAGCTCCCTTAGATGTACTCTTAGAAAAATAAAAATTGAATGTTTATTGCTTTAACAAATTCATTTATGAGCACTGCACTACTGTGTATGACCCCATATTTGCAATTAGAGAGATAACATTCTGAT
The DNA here is from genome assembly GCF_965207765.1 of Zootoca vivipara. NCBI lineage: Eukaryota > Metazoa > Chordata > Lepidosauria > Squamata > Lacertidae > Zootoca > Zootoca vivipara. Next base: position 61,158,810 of record NC_142589.1, on the reverse strand, counting down.
CTTACTCTCAACCCCAAATCGTTTTTGTGGACTCTTCAGAAGAGATTATGTGTCCTGAAATATAACTGTTCACAGCAATACCCCACTAATTCAGGACCACACTTGCAGGAAGTACTAGATTGTTGAGCTTACGATCTTCATGATTTAAACTCTTATCTCTTCAGATGCTTATCTGTAACCGTGATTCCTCATGTGGTCATTTGTGTAGTCACATAAGAGTTCTGCACTAGGGTCAGGCAATGTATCAATATATTGTCTTATCCTATATAATAAAGTCCCTGTGTCTCTGCGTCCAGATTCCGTGTGTCCCGTTTTCCGCGCTAATGCTCATGTGCTCCACGGACACAGGGATTGGATGCAGAGACCTACCTGCGGCCGCCAACCGCCGCTCCCCGTGCGAGCAAGCGCGCTCTGTCTCCACGCAGGCGCACTTGCTTCTAAGCAGCAGCGCAAGGAGGAGGCTGCGAAATAGACCCGTGCGCTTCTCTCTCACACACACACACTCACACTCACACACACACACACACACAAACCGCCCGCCCGCCGCCACAGCAAACCACCTCAGGCGGTCGACTGGAGGGAAGCGCAGCCGCAACTTTCCCCTCTCACGACTGCTCTGGAGAAGCCCCGCTCGCTTCTCTCTCTCTCTCTCTCTCTCTCTCTCTCTCTCTCTCACACACACACACACACACCGCCCACCCGCCCCACAGCAAACCACCTCAGGCGGTCGCTGCAGAAAGAGGCCGAATGTTCACATATCCTCTAGCGCCCGTTTTCTAAACGGGCTGAACGACACTAGTATCAATATAAAGAGCAAATTGTGATAACCATTTTTAAAAAAAAATTATCTGGCAATATATGGTGAATCGTGTCTACTTGTGTGCAATAGTCAAAAAGCACAACATTGCAAAAATCGGAAAGCCAATGCTTCTTCCTGTCCTGTGCAACCGTTGCTATTGCTAACTCTGCCTCAGGTGCTCTTTTGTGCCTCCTATAGAGGTGGCAGCAGCAGCAGGCTGATGCAAAAATCACTTTTTGAGAAATCATGTGAGAATTGCAGGATAACTCTCTGCCTTAGCTCTCCGTCTCCCCTGCCTGCCTCCTCAGCGGCAGGCAAAAATCATCCTCAGAGATATCGTGTGTGCGATGTTAATCACTGAGCTTGGCACAACCTATCTAAGAGATGTCTATCTTAGCAGATACAGAACCCATATGTGGGACTGCACAAAGACTATGATGCAATTGCCAGAGAATATGACATCCACAATAACTACCAATTCCCCACTGGGAGTAGGTTACCTTCCTAAGGAGATCACATTCTTTTTGCAGAGAATCTTTTTCTTGTTTCTCTTTCTCCAACTCCTGGGCAGTGTCTTCTGTTGCTGAATTCTTCCCACGCTGTATTTTATCTTGTAAACTAAGAAACAAGATGCCAATGCTAAATGGAATGACCTCAACAAGCTCACGCCTTGAAGATGGATTTCATAATACTCAATCTAAACTACAGCCACCCCTTGATCCCATATTGACAAAGTCACATTTGTGTTAACGAGACAAGGCCACGTTTTTCTGTGAAAGAACAAAAAAGCCAAACATTGTCTTGTAGCTCTTCCCTACCCCTCATCCAACATGGGAAGAGGTTGACAGCCTTACATAATCAGCATGGCAAGTTCCCTAAACTTTTTCACTCTGTCTTCATTGGATCCCAGGAGAGGTAGCAGGCCTCGGAGCTTGCTCAAACTGGACTGTCCTGTCAACTCCCCGAATACATTGTGGGAAGGATTCTGATTATTTATGTTTTTATATTGTTTATTGTGATTCTGTCAATGGATTTTGATGGCAATTGTGACTCACATTGGAAGGATTTGTATCCCTAGAGACAGAATATAAACAGCTACAATTTTTTAAAAAAGATATCCCAAGCAAGGACACTCAGTTGATGAGACAAGCGTTGGGGATGGGGAACAGATTCATGGGCAGGAGGAAGGACTGTGTCCCCCCACCCCCACTGTAAACTCTTTTTTACTGTTAATCATTCAAAACACATCTCTCCTTCACACAACTGGGTAGTTTAAACAAAATGGATCTGCCTCCATCACATGCTACTAGTGTTTTAAAAGCAGCCCAAAGCTCAGTGTCAAATTATCTCCTCTTATTTCCGAAGCCAGAACGTTTACCTTAATTTGGAAGACAAAATTGATATGACATTTTTAATAGCTAGCTCACTACATGCCTATAGCCAACTATTTTATTTATCTATCTATTGCATTTATATACTGCCTTTATGCCAAGGCACCCAAGGTAGTTTTGGCTACTACCCATATACTCAGCACCTGTGGTGTCTGCTCCTCCACTGTCCATTTCTCTCTCTCAAGTATCACGCTAACTCCGGAGTCCACTCTTTGCCCCCAAGCTCCCTTACTCAGTTTTATAGTTTTAAAAACTGAATGTTGTGCATCTACACCTTCAAAGCAGCTGAACACAATCTATTTCTCACTCCACCGCCACTCAAAAGTTTACTCTTCTACAACTATTCTCACCTCTTGCCCCCACCCTCATTCCCGAGGCTTGTACTATCATATTGTCTCTCCCTGCATCCCTGATATAAATGCATTATAGGGAAGTTTTACCACAAGCACAATACAATATAAGGCTTTGAGACCACACCAAATAACATTCTCCTATTTCATTCTGCTTCTTCACTCACAGTTCCCAAGAGCATTACCTGCGCATGGTAGAAAGCAGTTCCATTTCTTTGTGTTTCTGCATTTCTAGGTGCAGCTCCTTCTCTCTACAATTGGCACGAACATCTGCAAGCTCTTTCTCAAGAGTGGTCACTGATTCCTGAAAAGCTGTAGTTGCCTGCTGAGATTCTTTTAACTAGAAAGTAGAAAGAGAGAGTACACTTCAGAACCAACAGAATTCTTTCCTAGCAGTTTTTCTTTCACGCAAAGCATATGTCTCCTACATCTTCTTACAGTTCCAAGCAATTTGAATAGATCAGAATATTTCACTTCCTGCAAACACATTGCCATTCCAGCCAGCCATGCACACTCAGTTAGATGCAAAGATCTGGCACAAGTGCAGCTATATCCAGGAGATACCAATATACCTGATGGTGGAGTTTCTTATGATCTTCCAACATTGGAAGGTCAGCAACGTAACGCTCCAGAGTCTCAATTCTCTGCTGTTTCTCACGGTTCTGCTCAAATTCTTTTTGGCACTTCTTTTTCAGGTGCTCAATGTGTTTATCTCTTGCCTTTACCTGCACAAACAAAGAACAAAAGTAGGGGCTTTCTTAGAGGACTGTTTTTCACTCATTGAGTGAGTACATGTATCAGCTTTGATGCCTGAAGCTGAGGGGCAAACACTATTTTAAGCTACAAGCAACAAATAAAATATACATCAGAGACTTCATTTAAGCAGAGTACTTCAAGACAGAATGGGCTATCACAAAGAGCAGGTTAATCTCACTCCAAGTTACACAAAAGCAGCAACATGATGTCAGAGGATAAGTTGTGTCAGCTAAGTAAAAAAAAATTCTCCTTAAGACATGCTGATGAAGAATGCAACACATTTTACATGCAGAGCACAGCTAAAGCTTCATATTGAAAAACTGTAGGATTTGGATGCTCAGAGAAACCCAGTCTAGTACTGATGCTATCGTTTTGGAAAAATCTTGATGTGCTCAGCTTTCTGCCCATTGCATTTCACTACAGTGGTACCTCGGTTTATGAACACAATTGGTTCCGGAAGTCTGTTCATAAACTGAAGCGTTCATAAACTGAAGTGAACTTTCCCATTGAAAGTAATGGAAAGTGGATTAATCCGTTCCAGACGGGTCCACGGAGTACTCAACCTGAAGCGTACTTAACCTGAAGCATGGGTGTAATTGGATCCAGAAGTCTGTTCATAAACTGAAGCATTCATAAACTGAAGCAAACTTTCCCATTGAAAGTAATGTAAAGTGAATCAATCCGTTCCAGATGGGTCCGCGGCGTTCGAAAACCGAAAATTCATAAACCGAGGTGTTCATAAACCAAGGTTCCACTGTATTTAGAATCTTCAACGCCGATGTGGGGTTTCGGTGGAGAGGAATTCTGATGCCCCAGAGAGCAAAATTGTTTACCATGTTTATTTTATCTATATTTAGTAAATAAACTTTGAATTTGCTAAGCTTGCCTAATAAATGTATTGCAATTAGCATCTATTCATTATAAAAAATTCCTTCCAGTAGCACCTTAGAGACCAACTAAGTTTGTCATTGGTATGAGCTTTTGTGTGCATGCACACTTCTTCAGATACACATGAAAGCTCATACCAATGACAAACTTAGTTGGTCTCTAAGGAGCTACTGAAAGGAATTTTATTATTTTGTTTCGACTACGGCAGACCAACACGGCTACTTACCTGTAACTACATCTATTCACTGTTACTAATGAAACAGAACTATTTCTAACTCACATTACTGATCTTCAACACAGAAACCAATTTCCAAAAGCAATACTACATGATGCAAGATCAGCAAGCAAGAACTGTATCAAGACTCCAGGTTTAGATGCCAGAAGAGCCAAGTACTAGGTTTTCTTTGCTCCAGAGTCAATCCTTCAATATAAACTCATGTGCAAGAAGCTGTTGTACTCTTGCCTTAACCCCAAAATGCATGAGGGGGAGGATTCTGTATACCAACATTCCTTGCATATTTTGTGATAGTTTATTCTTACTACCTGCAATGACCATAATCAGAAGCAAAACACTCTGCATATACCATGTGCCCATGTACTGTTTTCCTTTTGTAACCAAGTATCTTAGTGGAAACCAGGAGATACCTATTGTATTAATAGAGACAGCCCACCCTTTCATCTTGTTTCTTCAGCTCCACTGTATGCTTCTGTATAGTCTCCTTATGGGCCTCCTGGATCTGTTTTACACTTGCTTCTAAAGCAGCCAGTTTCCTCTCCAATTCAATCTTTTCCTTAGTAAGAGATTCTGTTTTTTCAGTAAACTGAGCTCGTAAGAATATGTTCTCCCGCTGCATTTCCTGCAAAAGAGTTAATGAGGATCATACCAGCTTCCAAGCATTCTCAAAATCCACACCAAATATTGTACTTCCAGAAAAGCAGCAATTGCAAAAAGAAAGAAAAAAGACCAATGGTATGGTTGATACTGTCAGATCCAGAGCTTCAGAAGATCCTGAAATGGCAGGTGATTACTATGGCATTTCCCTAATACAACCTTCTTCACCCAAGCATTATTTCTGTAGCTCTTACTGTACTTCAGAAAAATTAAGGAAATTGAATCTTCAAGCCACACCAACCATGAACTGATGGTGCTTACCTGCATTCTGAGCAGATACAAGTCCCCATAAGCAGCAGGATGGCTCAGGAGGGCATTGTGGACTTGCAGCTCACTTTCTCGTACTTTCTGCTCCAGCTGTGAAATGTGTTGCCTTTGCCTTCAAAAAAGGAATAACCCCAACACACATATTTACATTTGCAAAGTCAGATATTCAGAAAACAAGAAGTTTTCTTTAGTAGGATGGACTTTATACAAGATTTTAAAAGGTATTTACTAATGCCTGCTTATAATCTAAAGACAGGAAGCAAAGATGGGGGAGGGAGAGTAATGGAAAGGGAAAAGGTAATTGGGGATAAGGCTACCTTCCATTGTCATCCCTCAATTTAAACAATAAATATGCGTTGCCTGAAAGTGAGACAAAACATGAGCCCAGGTTTGAATATAACACTAAACCAAGTCACAGCTTAGTCCTGGGGTGGTGTGACAACTTCAATGCCAGAACTCCCATGTTTGCTCATTCGTGCTAAATCATAGTGTGGCTTAGTGTTACATGTTAATTACATGTTAATTGAGTGACAGTCTCAGACTTGTTAGTTGTTAGTTGGAAATCTAAAAGATTATTTCCATTTCCTACCTGTCAATGAGGATTTCTTTCTCCCTGAGCAGGTTCTCATTTGAATTTACAATACCAACCCACTGGGCTGGATCAATAGTGTGCAGTGAAGTACTGCTCCCCAAGGGATGGTAGCAAGGAGCTTTGTTTTGCAGCTGGAATCATGAGGGTCAAACAGAAGTGAGGCATTAGGTTCAGCTCAGACACAACTTTTAAGAGGCTATTCGCTTCCATGCACCAATACATAGAAGACTCATCTCACACCCAGCTATTCCAGACCTACATCAAAACACTATGAAAAAAAACTGCACTCAATAATCAAGAACTGCACTCAATAATTTTAGATCACTCTGTGTGTTACAAAGAAATGATACACTGGACTAACCATGAAAGTTCCTTTTCTGCAGGGAATGGAAGGGATTTGCTCTAAGTCACTAAACAAAGATAGTTTCATCTCACTAGAAGAGTGTGGATTTTATGACAAAGTCTTCAAACAAAAAGGCAAAATGAGTCACAGTCATTTTGCTAACTGTTACTTGTCTGCAATTTTTTCCAAACACAGTCAAAAAGAATTCATGATATGTAGCAGCAACATTTGGAAAAACAAGGCTGGAATATGCACTTTGGAGAATCCCTAAACCCCTTAAAAACTGGACACAACAAATACAGGACTTCTTACTATGCATACCCATGGGCTGCCCATTTTTTCAGGAACTTCTCCTTGAAAAATGGCACAGTGCCACCTCTCCCTGTAAACTAAAGCACCACATAGAAAATGCTAATGATTATCAATTCCACCCTCATTAATCGTTAGTCAAGGTAGCATATTACCTTGTACTCTTTCACCAGACAAATCCATACAACAGCTTTAGTCACTGACAACTGTATATTTTATTTCTATTAAACCACTATCATAGAGATTAAAGCAGAAAATAATTTAGAGTGGAAAGACTCACACTTAAATAGAAAGTGGAAACATATATATTTCAGAAACACAAACATGCAATGGAATAACCCTGTTTATATGCAACTGTGAATAAGGGCTAAAAGTTCTATTCAACTTTAAACTCTTGTTGTGTCCACACACTCTCTTAAACTAAAGCAGATTGTTTCAAAAAGACTTTCTACCTGAATCTGCTCCAATTGCAGCCGAACACGGTCCAAGTGCTGATTCCAGGCACTAAGCGCACAATTCTCATGCTGATGTAGTGTGCAAGTTTCCTGCTTCCACAGCTGAGACTGAGCAGCTGTTGGGCTGGGGTACATAGTAGCAGGATTAAGCCCCAAGGGTACCTGCGTTTCACAGGCTCTGTTGGTTTCTGTTGCTGGTTTAACATCTAGCAGTACTTTGCGTGGGTCTTTTTCTAGGCCAGTAAGAGCAGTATCTGAATTACACATTTGAAGCTGGGACCAAGCACCAGCAGACTGCTTATCCAGAAGAGGAGATTGGTTAAATGTGAGTTCAGCAGCCAATCTAATGGGCTTCTGAGCACATTCCACACTTGTTTGGTCAGGAGTAAGGAAAGAGGATTGATTACAGCCATTTTCCACTGAAGTTCGATAAAGATGAACAGGATTCCTGTGAAACACCTGGGAGTGCCTCAGAGTATCAGGGTCATGGTTGGACATCAGCCCTCCTGTGCTACTTGAAGAGACTGGCAGAGAGGAAGTCAGGGTGGTCCGAAGCACGCTTGATTCACCCACTGTACAAGAAGACCTATCTAGCATGGAAGGCATGACATGAGCTGTAGGGATGGCAACTTGGGTTTTGATGGGCTGAAATGAAGAACCATCACTGGAACTGCAGAATGCTGGGAAAAGAAAAACAACTGGTAGATTAGGCTCAAAACCTTACACCATAGAGAAGTGCAGTTTATCTGTACACTACGCAGCTAGGCACCTCACACATTGCAGTAGAGCTACTACAGTATATGATAAAAAGGAAAAGCCATTTTCCTATAAACAATAGCTATATTTCCTAGCTTATTTACATCAGCCGCTGGTCACAATTCAAATGTAAATATGCAACCAGATGTGACTTTTATTTGATCAAATGAGATCTTAAAAGAAAAGTGGAACTTTCTAGCTACTCATAAAAAACATATTGAAGTGTGGCTTTATAAAATGCTACCACTTACTCAGGATCGAGGAGCTGAGCTCTTGATTACATTCCCAACCCACAGCACTGCAATTCTCATTTGCTGCTGGACACGTCAAGTGAAGCTGGCGGCTACCCTAAAGCAGCAGTAGATTGGAACACCTCCTAGAAAAGTGAAGCAATTGCTGCCCTGTTTGGCATTAGCTTTCCCCCAAAATAAGCTTTGATTCTCCCCAACAGCTGTACAGAATAAGGCTGTACGAATGCTGAAAATACTGACGCAGAAGTACCAGATCTGACTAGATGGAAGTGTGAAGCTATTCTTAGCAACTCTCAGGTTTCAATACAGGAAAAACAACAGCAGTTCAACCAAACAGCAAGGCACCATATTGCCTAACAATATTTATCCCTCTCTATATTCTTGGGTACCTTTGCGTGAATTTAAGTCAGCAAAAATACAATTTAAAAGTTTGCCTCCCTGGGATACAGCTTCTTTCCTGTTTCAGAATGATGATCTCATATTGCCACTTGTTTGCAATACCCAAATGCTAATATGAAGGGGAATGCAGGGGCCCAGTTTGATTATCACAGGATTGATGCTATGCATGGCATGGTTAAGCATCTACTGACAAGATGCCAATATGAAATATGTCAGAAGAATTGGTCAGCTGATAACTCCTCCAAGAACTGAAATTTGATTATGCAAGAGCTAGACACATTTCAAAAACAGGATGGCAACACAGTGTTGTTTAGTATTTGTTAAGCCAATCATATGAAGATGTGAATGCTATCTACTAATCAGAATACTGGCACTAGGAAACAAGTTCTATTAAGAGTAGAACAGAGCACAACTCTGCATGTATGAGATCCCACATTAGATTTCTAGCATTTCTTATTTTCAGAATACAGAAGTGCTGGGAAAAGTTATTTAAGACACTCTGGAAAACTAAAATCACACATGCTGTCTCTTAAATTAGGGGCATCTGGACATGCTCAGAGAATATTTGCATAGGAAAATTCACATCTCAGCTAAGCCTCTCACCTTGGTGGCCTACTTCACACATGGCATTTACCTATAAAGAGTGTAGAATGGTGTTGGGAGGCAATGCACATATGCAGGCTATGCAACATCTCCGTAAGAACTCCTTATGAGAGAGGAAAAGAGGGAAGTAGACTAGGGGCACAGCTACAGATGTGGATGACAGGGAAGGAGAAGGCACCCACAGTATCCAGGAAGAGATGGAACAAGTCATACCCTTTCTCCCACCTAAACTGCTCTCCTTACCAGGACACTGGTTAACAAGTCTTTAGTTCAGTGCCAGCAATTTGGATCTTGAAGTGATGAGGCAAGTGCTTGCTTCCTTACCAAGGGAGTCTGAGTGCCTGAAGGTTTTAGGATGCAGTTACAGCTGGACACTCTGAAATGTATTTGGGGTGTAGTCTACCTTCTGAACCAAGGAGACAACTTCATACAGTGCAAAAAAGAAATGTACATTGCATATGTGACAGGGTACCAACTAATTACTTTTCAATTGATATGTATAGTCATACCTCAGGTTGCGAACGCTGCGGGTTACGCATTTTAGGGTTGCGGACCACGCTGAACCCGGAAGTACTGGAACAGGTTACTTCCAGGTTTCGGCACTCACGCATGTGCAGAAACACAAAATGACGTCACACGCATGCGCAGAAGTGTCGAATCGTGTGCGGGCGCAGACACGGCGCTGCAGGTTGCAAACATGCCTCCCACACGGATCACGTTCGTAACCCGAGGTATGACTGTATATAAACAGGAAAATAGATATTTCATGAACATCTCACACAGCATGCACTAGGCAAATGCCTTCCCCCACACCCCATAACAATGTATATATGTGTAGGAAAAGTTCTACTGTATATGCAAAGTTGCCCACTGCTAAGATAAACTAAAGGGCATATCAAGTTTCCTTATAGTACAGTCACATCATGGATAATTTTTCTACAGTCAGAAGTCCCCAAAGCCATTAGCTCTGTAACCAACTATCACCTTTGAAATTCCCTAAAATGGAAACAAATTTCAATTCAAAGGAACTTAAAAAACCATGTGCAGCAAGAAGCTGATCTGTTTCCTGCTTGACATAAAGCCTCAGAAAAGGGAGATAAAAGACAAAGCCTATTTAATTATTTTCAAAATCTGTATCCATTCTTCAGCTAATATACTCAGAGCAGCAAAAAATAACCTATTAAAACAGAAATGTGTAGGAGAAAGCAATGCTTCAAGAAGTCAGATCACACGTATTTAAGGATTTAAAGGCAACAGGCAGCACTGTGAATTATGTTCAGAAAACAGGCTACTAGCAAGTGGAGTACCGTAGTTTTAAAAATGGCAACATCTGATCCTTGCAGCCAATCCAAGGCAGTTTCTGAACAGTCTTCAAGTGAGTCCCACATACAACACACTGCAGCAGTCCAATAGTCAGGACTGCACTTCAGTTTATTGGTCCTCATTCAGTTCATTACCAATCCTATATACAGATTCAATACTGCCACTGTCTCATCTCAAAATGTGTGCAATAAAATGAGAAGGAACAGTAACCTGGAATGTAAAGGCTTTGTATTGGATTAAGGATTTAAAAATGGAAACTTACCATCAGTACTGTTTGAGGAGGAGGTTTCAGTTAGTGTGTCCCCATAGGCAGCCATGCTTGGAACTATGACCAAAGTATCTATCTGGAATTTTAGATAAATACCAAATTTACAAGACTGTATCTAGCAAATCACTATTCTAATCTTGCTTTATATCTATAAGAATTCCCAAACCAAGTGCAAGGAACACATCCTATTCCACAACCATAGACAGACCTCAGGAGCATATTCTCATTCTCTTGTGTATGGTGTAAAGATATCACTACAGTATGTGTGCAAGGTATACAGACAAACAGGCAGGCTCTGAAAAAAATAATCAATGGTAATATGCTAGGAAGAGAGAAAGGGTGTAAGACCAGGCTTAATTCTTGTATGTTGAGTTAATCACACTCCCTCCCCCACTTCACCCCTCTAAGATATTATGTACTGCATATCTTTTTTGCTGTAAGTCACTTGCAGACCTTCCTAATCACGTTCACATTCATTCCCAACAACATTCAATAGCCGTAAGAGTTCAAGAGTTCTCTGTAGGGCATATTCATGCAAAATCTGAAAAATGCCTTTGAGCCTCTCTCATACGACTTGTGTCATGTGTGATATACAGAAGATCATCCATATTCTTCCCAAAACATGTTTTATTTTCACATTTTAAAAGCACATGTATAATACTTTTATCCTGGGAAGATTTAAAAAAACACCTTTGCATTACCAATCTTGTGTATGTTTGTTTGAAAGTCCTGTTAAAATTCATAGGACCTAATACGAAATGTGTGAATACGATTACAGCCTTCGCACATATTAAGAAGGTAGGAGTCATGCAGCACACTTAAATTGCCTGTCACCTAATGCATCTGCCAAAATTAACTTCTGGGTTTGCTGAAATAAAGACTGCCACATTTCTTTTTATCTCTGCTCTTTACCTGAGCAGGAACCTGTGGTTTCATTTGAAGTGTGTGGGAAAGAACAGCTTTACAAATTGGGCATTGTTTTTTCAAAGAAATGGGGGCAGCAGCCATTTTTTCCTTATCCACCTCAAAACCCCAAGTATATAAGCCAGTGTCTCAGCATCTGTGAGGGACTCAGCTTGTAATCTCCATTTTAGACATTACCTACAACCAGATCTTATAGAGAACATCCAGGGTAGTTTTTCTGGGTTTTTGCTTATTGTTTTTCCTCAACTAATCACCCCCTATTTTGTGTAACATCCTGCCCAATCAAGATTTCTATAGAACTCAAAAGTTTTTTTGTGGAATGTTGGTTGGACGCAATAAAGGCATTACCCAACTTCAGCCTCTAAATATATATTGCTTCTAATGTACATTACGGCTGCAATTCTACATGTCTGGAACGTACCTGGAAATAAGGACTCAAGTCTTCAGTGCATACACCAAGAAATGCACCTTAAGGCATAGGTTCCCTGTATTGTGGTCTGTGGCCCACCAGTGGCCTACAAGCTTTGTTTATGTCCATGGCATGTCCACATTAAATATTCGTTTCGATTTTCAATTGTATTTTTATTGCTTCTATTTCTTGCATTATATTACAATTTAAGTTCTATGTAATGCAAATTGCAACACAATACAATATAAAACAAAATAATGAATAAAATACAACTAAAAGGCATTCAGCATCTAGCAGAGCACATTGCAATTACTACAATGGGCAGAAGAATCATTAAGTGGTCTATCCATTTTGATGGAGTTCACTTTCAAGTAAGCCTGGTTTTGAGTTTCTAGCCCATGACTTATTTAGAATCCTCTCAATCCGCATCATGTGTATATGAAGAGCATCTTTCATTCAAAGAGCCACGAAAGGGGGGAGGGGGAATCCAGCAATGGTGTTTTAGGGGGCGAGTTATGAGTGTATTTTAAGGCTAAATAGTGCCTATCTGAGGGCAAAGAAGGACACCCATCTCCTCACTACCTCTCCCTCCACGCTGGTTTGGGGTAAAGCCGTGGTTGTTTACCAAAGAATATATTTCAGGGCTCCTGAGCGGCGAATTAAATGGGGTCAGGGCTAAACCCACGAAGAGGAAAGTTATTTATTATTATTATTTTACCTCTAGAATGCAAATGACGGGTCCGCGAACAAACGTCCCTCTGTTTGAGCGAGTGCTGAGGTAAAATACATCCGTTCACAACTCGGATAACAGCAGAGACGACGAAATCTCCCCAGACAACTCCAGGAAAGCGGAGCCTCAGACCAATCGCCGCTCACTGCGCGCGCGCAACAACCGTTGCACGAGGGTGAAAAGAAAGAGGCTCACGACGCTCCGCCTTCTCCATTGTTGCCCCGCCCCCTCCCTCGCGCGTTGACTGTTGAAGGCTCGCGCCCTCGACCGCGGGGCGGCGCCACGCCCCATTTCTCTGCCAGTTGGCAAGGGAGGAGTTTCCGTTTCCTTTCCCATTGGTTCACAGCCTCCGAATGCAATTGGCCGGCGAGCACCCAATGAATGTTCTTTTCGGACTCAAGTACCCTCTCCTCGAATATTCAATTTCTCGTAAGAAAAAAATTGTCCCTTCTCGAGAACCGTAGTGAGGGCAGAGGTAGTGGAGGAGAGGGCGGAAATACCTGAAGCCTCATTCCATCAAAACGGGGTTGTAGCCTTTCCATCGTCAGTTGTACTGTACTGTACTGTACTGTACAACCAGCAACTTTTAATTCATCCCTAAATTTTTCCATTACAGCTATTCACGGCAGGTCTCTGTAACCTGACAGCAGAAGTCTAACCATGTCTATTCAGAAGTAAGCCCTACTGAATTCAATGGAATTTACTCCCAGGTAAATAGGAGCCACCATTATTAATAAAATAGTGTTCATCTATAGTTGCTATATGTATGTGCCATTAAAAAATTAGAGCACTGCGTTTTTGAGAAGTACCTCCACTTTTCCATTTCTCTTGAAGAGCAAAGGCCATAAGAAAAAACACTCAAATCTACAGTTGAGCAATAGTTTTAGTTTGTAAAATTTTCGTTTGTCCTAATAAAAGTATTGCCCGACTGTGGATTTGGATTTCTCTTAAATGTTTGATTTTACTGCGTAAATCTCCTTTGCATATTTATCTGAGAATATCTGTCTAAAAAAAAACCGAGATAATTGCATATACAGTACATAATTACTTGCATATATATAAAACTTGATTTACTTACGTTTTGGTTAGGGTTGGACTAGATGACCCTTGGGTATCTTCCAACTCTACAATACTATGATTCTTTATAAGCTTTCTGTGTATTGCTGCTGTACTTTTGAAAATAAAATAAATCCCATTCTTTATGTTGCTAATAACATTAATATCATCCAGCTCATGGATGTTATCTGCTTTAAATCTAGGGCACAGGTTAGGTCAGAGACAGCCCAGGAAGCATAGCCAGTGGTCAGGACTGGGAGACTCCCAGTGAGAGTTGCAGTCCAGCACCACATTGGCTAAATCCTAGCTGAGGTTATATATTTTTTTTAAAAAGTTTTTTTTATTAAAGTTTGAAAAGAAAAACAAAGAAGAAGCAATATACAAATGTTAACATCAAACGCCAAGCGTTTTAGTTTTTAACATAAAAAATAAAGAAGGGGGGAAAAGAAAAAACTTGTGGGTCTCTAACTATCAGCTTTATAGACTTATGCAAAACTCTTGCTCCGTAATTGCATTCCAACTCTTCTCCCATAAGCCAACCTTTTTTCAGTCTTCAAACTAAAGCTCATTTTCCTTATTGTGCAAAAAGACCACAAGGGGTTTCTAATTATTAAGCAACAATGATTTTTCTCCAATTAAACACACGGACTTGGCCATCTCAGCCAAAGCCATTAATTCCATTAATAGTAGGTAATACAGTAATAAGGTCTTCCATCTTTATGCATATAAAAATCTCTCCACAGTGAGCAGATATTGAAATAATCTTCCATATTCTTATTCTGGTTATATATCCATTTGTCCCAGCAGGAAGAGTTCTTGTTTCAGCTGAATATTAACTTTCAAAATCCTCTGTATCAATTTGTGTATTTGTATCAAGTATTTTTTAGCTTTTTGAACATACCCCAAGCATGATAAAGTGCCCCTTTGTGTTCTTGACATTTTTCAACAAATATTTGGGACATTTTTATACATTCTAAATAATTTCTCAGGAGGTAAAAACCAATGGTACATAATTTTGTAAAAATTCTATTTTAGATCATAGCACAGTATATGCCTATACGTATATGTTCCCACTGTTCCATCTGTAAAACCAACACTTTTTGCTCATTTAATTCTGCATTATTTAACTAGTTCTTCTTACATTTCAAATTTCAACAAACATTTAAACATTTTTTATATACAATAACATGTTCATCATCCTTACACAATTGCTTCTCATAACCCATCTTGCTTTGTTCCATACCCCAAGTCTTTTTTTCCAACTTAAGTCTCTCTGCTGATTGTAAATGAGAAAAACCACCGGAAGTTTTAACCTTCCACTGTTAAATGTTCCCTTGTTTTAATTTTACAATCTCCTTGATTCCACTCTGGGTCAGGTTATAAATGTGAGCATAATCATTCAAGATTAATTGTTGTGCATGCTGCTGGTGTGTTGCTTATTAATGATTAAAGGTCTTCATTATGACTGGCCATGAATAGGGTCCAGAAATAGAAGGATCATTAATATGTAACTCAATGGAGTTGGTTTGTCTCATGACGCTTGCCCTCTAGGAAGTGAGCTCCTTTCCCAGTTATTTGTAATTGTGCTTTGAAAGTGATGAAGCTGATGTGGCTACCAAAATTATAAAAAGCAGCAGTTTGGATTCTGATGCTAGACCAAAATTAGGGAGACAAGCAAGTCTGGCTTAATCATATAGGAAGGACGGACATTTTAAGTGGATTATGGCAACTGGCGCTATGGTGCTAGGACTGGTGGTTGCACCCATGGGATGGGTTCTGATGCTGGCAGCTACAGTAACACCAGAATGGCGGGAGTTCCCCAAAAGACCTGGTTTCCCTCAAGATGTCTCCTTCAGTGACGGCCTTTGGGAGAGCTGTATGGAGATGACCAGCATACAAGACAAGGTATGCCAACCAGTTCCAGAGGAGATGGCTATCTCCTGGCCTGTTCAGATGGTGAGGGCCCTGACTATCATCTCTCTGCTTGGTGGCTTCCTGAGTTATGTTCTTACCCATGTGGGGACACACTGGTGGTCTGAACATCATCCAAACTACTGCCTTACAGGAGGCTCTGGGGTCTTGCTCCTGCTCTCTGGAGTCTTATACCTCTATGCAACATCCTACATGGCATACAGAGTCCTATCTAACATTGCAAACACAGAGACCCCAGATATGGACAAATTCCATCTTGGAACATGTGTCTATCTAGGTTGGAGTGGAGGAGCAGCCAAGACCTTTGCTGGGATGTGCCTGGCTACAAGTTTCCAAAGGAAGCATGACAACAGCTTAAGGAATCTACCTACGCCCTACTACGTGGATTATTAAGGAGCTGAATTCAGTCTTTCAGGATAATTGGTAGAACAAAATGGGTTGGTGGGTCTTTTAATCCAACCTTTGTATGTGGCAGCCTCTTTAAAAATATTTGTAGGATGGGGCTCAGTGATGACTTGGCAAATTGAAGATACGGAAGCTTATCAAGAAATGTGTGTTGTGTTTCATGACAGAAAGACTGGAAGATGAACCTGTCAAGGCTGAAGTGGGCAGGTCAACAGGTAGGGTGTAATGGATATAAGTATATAATGTATCTGCACATTTCAACCATAATTAGAAGGGGGGGATTAAACTGAGATAGGGCTGGAACATGAGGATTAAGACAGCAATCCCATTTACCAGGGAGTAAATCCAATTGAATTCAAGTCTGGACTAGACATTAGATTATACTGAAATGTTGACACTCCAAGGATTTGTTGATGAACAGTGCAGTCCTACTCATCATCTCCCTGTCCTGAATAGGGTAGCATTCTCCTGGAAGGAGCAGGTCTGCCACTCATGGGTGCTGCTGGATCCAGCACTCTCACTGAAAGCTCAGGTAGCCACCATGACTAGGAGTGCCTATTTCCAGCACAGCTGGTTTGCTAATTATGGTCCCTCTTAAATAGAAAGGACTTGTCCACCATACTCCATGCAGTGGTGAACTTCAGGTTGGACTATTGCAATGTGTTTTACATAAGACAGCAATTGAAGACAATTTAGAAACTTCAACCTATCGAACATGCAAAAAGCACCCCCCCCCAAATAGTACTGCCTGGGGTTCAATTTAGAACTCGTATAACCCCCGTTTTAAAACAGCTACAGTGGTTGCCAGTTTGTTTCCTGGCTCAATTCAAGGTGCTCACTTTAGTGTTTTAAAGCCTTAAATGATTTAGGCCCCAAATATCTAGGTAACTACATACCTACGGACCCCTCCCCACAGAAATGAGTCTGGTATGCTCATTCTATAGCTTTCCTTGCATGCTGAAGATTCATACCTCTTTATCCTGTTTTTTGTTTAATGAGACTCACCTCTTTTTTTTTTATCTATACTGCTCTGCTTTATTCATTAAAACAATACTGTGTGTTTCACTTATTTTTTGTATAATTGTAATGCTTTTGTTTCTTTTGATAGTTATTTTATAATATATTAGTTTAACAGACTTCCCAGGGGGCTCTGTAGGAGTGAGCCTGCAATTCCAAGGATTATTTGGGGGAAGTCAAGTGCTTTAAATGTGCATTGAATGTTCTTTAAATATGTATGGATCTCCCCTTTATCTTGCATGTATCTTGATCAAATACTCTACCCTTTTAAAATTTGGCTTTTCATCGGAAAGCTTATAGCTTCATTTTTTTGTAAATAAATTTTTATTGGTTTTACAATTTCAAATTCAACAATTATTTTCCATCAAAAACAAAAAAGAGGGAAAGAAAGAAAAAGAATGAGAAATGCAAAATATCAAACATGGAATATAAGAACTAAAACAAAAAAAATCTTTTGGGAGGTTCTCTTTAACCTCCTGAATTCCCTCCATTTCCTTTCCTGGTTCATTGAATATATATATTTTCTGCATAATTATACTTAAACCTCTTTTTTATCCTTGTTATTTTACCTTAATTATATACCATCAGTTTTTATTGTTTCAGTTCAAATTTCCTTCCATAAACTTCATCTTATTTTAATTTGGTGGGGGTTTTCGGGACTTGCGGAAGAGATCTTGCGCTCAGCTGGACCTCTTGATGACCCCCCAACCCTGGTGGATCTTTGGGGGGGGGGCGCTTCACCATGGCGCTTTCCCTCTCGATCACCACGGTGCTTGGGTCTGTCAGACAGACATACCCACGCCCCCTGTAGCCACTAGCAAAAACTGCAAGTCGGAAACTTATAGCTTCAGACCTTCTCTTGCAACAGCAACATAGAAAACTGCCTTATAATTAGTGAGGTCATTAATCCATCTAGCTTAGTACTGTCTACACTGACTGGCAGTGACTTGCAGGGCTTCAGGCAAAAGGCTAGCTAGAGATGCTGGGGATTGAACCCAGGATTTTATTCATGCAAAGCAGGTGCTCTACTGCTGAGTTGCGACCCTTTCCTATTTTGATTTCCCTGAGGATTTAGATTTATGGAGCATCCCTATTTTGACAAAGTCTTACTGCTAAGAGGAAGCATTAATAGACTGTGGGATTCTTTTTGAGATTCTGTGTTTATTTTGGAAATAAAGTGGTTTTAAGCTTTACTATGGTCAGTACAGTGATTTAACACTGCCACTCCCTCTCTTCCTGCCTCCACCCATCAATGAATAACTAGGAAGGAATGTTTGTGATAGAATCCTGCACTGCAATGCCAAGAGTTCCCTCTTCAGGATACTTGTTTCTCCAGCGCTGTATTGGTGCCTCAGTTTAGATAATAGTGAAGGTACGCAGAGCTTTGGAGCAAACAAAACAAAACCCTTCCACTTCTTGGAAAGAATTGCAGGAAATGAGAAGTCAGAAACAAATGATTATCATTCAGCACTTACAGGTTTTTTATTTTACTTTAAGGATTTTGCAAGTTGTTTGATCTTGCAACAAGTCCCTATGAAGTATTTTATTATTTTTGAAGCTGAAGTTACTTTTTTGTTTAAAAGAATGCAGTGACTTACAAAAAGATCAACAAAGGACTTTAAACAACCAACACAAAAAGGGCATATTAAATTATACAAGCTCTGGTTAAACCATGGCAAAAAATATACATAATTCCAGCAGCAACATAAATAATTAGGAGGAAACTCCTTGAACAGATAGGTAACCACTTTTCTTGGTTTTGTCTAAGCTTGCCCAAAGTTTTAAAAGGGGCAGGTGAGGTTTGAACCCAGATACCCTGGAACAGCACTGAGGAACTACGATTCTGTGAATCTGCACCCCAATGAGCAAGTCATATGTGACCAAGTATAGGGCCAGGGGCATAGCTCACTGCTCCGGCACCCGGAGTGGTGGGGGCAGGGCAAGCTGTCCACGAGGGTGGGGTGAGCCGCCCATGGGGGTGCCACACGATGGTGCCACAGCGATCTGCATATGGGGGCACCACACTGGCGGATGCAAACCCCACGCTGCCATTTCGGGCAGCATGGAGCCCCAAGCTACTGCATCACTCCCAGGAGACACACGTGGATCGGGCGCGCTACAGGCCAGGCCCCAAGGTAAGTGCCGACTCCCGCGGTATACCATTTTGTCACCCCCCTCAAGGATGACACCCAGGGCTTGCCGCACCCCCCCCCACACACACACACCTCCCTTCCTACGCCCCTGTATAGGGCAGCTAAAGCTGTGGCTATAAAGGAAAAAGCAGGGGCCTTAAAATGTGCTCCTGATTGGATAGTGGGGTTTGCTGTCAGCACCAATCAGCTGATTTCCCACAATGCCTACAGTGACTGTGCAACAGGGACATTGCGGGGTATTAAAAGGGCATGTCCTGCCAGACACTATCTATGCATCATTACAGCCTCTTAAAATGTGACACCCACTTCTGCCTAATAATGGAAGTCTACTTGGATGGCTATAATTAACACAAACATGCATGAATCTGATATAAATACAAGATAAAAAGGGTGTCTTTGAATCGCAGGGGATTGCAGGATCCAAAAGTGTTCCTTTTTAAAAAGGATAAGCATTGTCCTTAAAAAAATCCTTGATTTATTATAGCTCAACATACACTTCATTGTTTTGGGACTGGACAATTTGAAAGTCATCATTTTGAAGATATATGCAAAGTAACATGTTTGACAGGCTTGAATCTATATATTGTCAGAGCATTTTTGCAGTATAATAGTACATGTAGCCAATATTATTTATTCTCGCATATGCTTATCCCACTTCTTAACCCAAGCTGGATTCTGATGCAAACCACCGGTCATTTAAAATTGAAAACCACACACATTGCTAGGATGCCTTTTTAGTTATTAAAATTACACATAAGTGTTTCAACTTGAAACGTGTCAGTGAAATCGCTGCTTTCTGAATAACTTTCTCAAGGGAAACAAAGCTATGGAAAGCAACTTTAAAATCTTGCTTTTTTCAGCTTTTTCCAAGATGTTGGTCCACAGACAGCAGTTAGTGTCCTGCTCCCTTGGTCAGGCTTCTCTTTTGCACTGTCAGAATCATGTGTCAGTCTTCTTTAAAAAAATAAACCCAGATGAAATCAAAATGCCCGTCATGAGAACAAACAAGCTTCCTAATCTCTCAGTTCAGCAAGAAGTTCTTTGTCATTCATATTCTTTCTCTATAGGATGAGAGGACCACCTGAATTTGTTTATGGGAATAGGGAGGATGGTAATATCCACAGAGCACATATCCTGCTGACAAAATAGTTTATGGAGCAGCAGCAGCAGCAGCAGCAGCAGCGTCCTCTGGGTTGAAGTCCGACACATAGTCTGTTCTTGCGCCATCCTCTTGGCTTACCCTCTTGGCCCACCAGGCCTGGATTTCCTGGTACAACTCCTGATGTTGTTCTTTCCATGCGCTGAATTTCTCAGAGGTCAGTTCAGAGTCATCCAGAAGAATATCGAGTAGCTGAAGTTCAGCTGTTTTTGCCTGAGGGAGGAAGGAAGGTCCCATCTTTAATGCTGATGCACTGTTCTTTTTAAATTTATTTTTAAGTCTATGAAGTCTATGAAGCCCAGAATTGCAAGGATCTTAAAGCTTAGGAAATTGCCAGCCTGTTGCATTTCCATGCTGGTTGTAGTATCTTATCGCAGGTGTGGGGAACCTTTGGCCCTCTATATCTTGCTAAACTATAACTCCCATCAGCCCCAGCAAGCATGACCAATGGCCAGGGGTGATGGGAGTTGTAGTTCTGCAACATCTTGAGAGCTATAGGTTCCCCACACCTGACTTCTAGTCCACTTTCCATGCTACACCTCCTCTCCCCAGGTCATCCCTCCTCTCTGACTTTGCTTGGCACATGCAGTACATGTTCTTGAACTCTGATCATGCTTCCTGCCTGTCTGGAGGGATGAAGGATCAATAGTGTGTGCAACTGTTGACAGAAACTAGCGGACTGTACAAAGGTAAAATTCACATTTATTGCTCTGGCCTTGACCACCACTAGCGGGTGGCCCTTGGAAAGTTGCCCACAAGGGAATGCGGCCCTCAGGCTTAAAGATGTTCCCCTCCCCAGTGTAAAGTGATGCTGCACCTACCTTGAGTGTGCTTTGGAGGGTCCGAACAAGATGAACCTTCTCGTTGATCTCCGGGTTCTTGTTGCGCTTGACAAAGGACTTCCGGTAATATTCGCGGGTGAACACCTGCTGTTTCCCAATGAGAGACACTCCGCCTTGCTTCAGACACTTGATCAAAGACTCCAGTTCTTCCCCTGAAGGATCTTCATGAGGCAAAAGGTTGAAAACCATAAGCAAAAGCATTCTAGAACTCTGCTGCCCTAGAGGGCAGGGCTAGTACACAAAGAACAGCCTTTCACAGAGAAGAATAATGAACCGTGTTGCTCAGGCTGCATTTTCTTCTTCTTACATAAACTTGGAAGGGGGAGGGAATGTGAAACTCACCTGTGGGAGAGGGTGATGCTGGGCTGTGGTCTGCATTTTGTCTTGGGAGGGGACTACCCAGAGGACTACTGCTTGGGGATTCGTTATTCCCTGCGGCTCCTGTTAGCAGCTGATCTTTTTCCAGTTCCCTCCGCTTTGGCTGAAAGAAAGTAAGATTTTATTATAGCATGCAAGAAATGGAGTCAGGAAGAACTAAATTCATTATCTCTGGGCTCATCTACCCTTCTGCTTGTTGCATGTCTAGAAAGCATGAGTCTGAGTGGTTTTCTACTTGAACATCACTTGCTACTCACGTATCTGAGTGGTTTTGCCCTGCTCCTATCCCAGGGAAAACCCACTCTTTAGTGCTAAATCAGAGCCAACATCAATCTGGAGAAAACCCAAATTGCTGTTTGCTCCAATTGAGTGCTAAAGAGCAGTTTTCCCTGGGGGAAAGCAGTGGGATAAGAAGAAATGTGGATAAGCCCATTTTGGCATTCTTATGTCATGCTTCAGCCCCAAAGGCTCCCCTGAGCAGCTTACAAATATCAGTGAGGAGACAGTCCCTTCCCTAAGGCTCACAATTCAAGAGACATGAAACTGAAGGAAAAAATGATGGGGAGGGAAGATGGGGAAATCAACATCAGCACTAATTTTTAGTTGAAGACTTCATGTATTGAAAAAGAGGAATGAAAAAATGTGGAGAATCCCCAATTGCATTTGATGTGAAAAGGTCAATATAGCATCATCACAACTTTTTGGCAGGCACTGAGTGTGGGAGTCCACTCCCACTTACCTGCATAGCTCAGGTAAAAGGGGATGGGCTTGTAATTTCAAACAGGGGACCTCTTTTGGGTCACACATCTTTACTATGGGGTGCAAGGCTCCATCCACAAGACACTTACCAGATCAAAGCTATGCCTAGGAGAGTCGTCCTCAGGGTCCTCTGCTTCTGTTTCACTGTAGCAATCTGTTCAAATGGGAAGTTTTTCAAAGAAAATTCTCAGTGGCCAATCACATTCCAATACATGAAATTCACAATGGAATTCAGTCCCAGCAAGAGACATCATTTCTCTACCTTTCTGTAGGGGGCAATTAAAGAGAACGTGGTACTGTTCTTTCTCACTGTCAAAACACCTAAGTTTGTGTCTCTGAAAATCCCAAGACAGAAACGGAGGAAGCTGCCTTATTCAGAGGACCAGTTTGCACATAACACAAAGCCAAACTATGGCTTCATGTGAACGCATGAGTTCCTGCTGCAGTCCTCTCCTCAGTCTTGCTGCTGCTGCGCTCCTATAAATTGTGCCATGGTTTCGCTTAGTGTGGCATCCCAAACCAATCTTGTGGGTTGCCTCCTCTAGAAAAACCATGAGCTGTAAAACCTAAGAACAAACCTTGGTTGCATCTTGTGGTTTGCCTGGAACAAGACAAACCATATGCCTGCTGAACTATGGCTTAAGCTCACAGGAGCAGGATCGGAGGAGGAGCAAAGTGGCCATGATCTCTCTGAGAACCATGATTTGGCTTAGCATGACACAGAAATGAACCAAATGTTGGACCTATGGTGAAGTAGCTCAGCGCTGACTGCAACACTGACTCTTGTCGGCCAAAACCAAATGGAACATCTCCGGACCTGGATTTAGGAATCACAGGCAATAGAGTCCCTTCAGTTTACAGAGAGAGAATATGCTGAATAGGTTTTGTTTATGAAGTGGAAGCCCTTTTGCGGATAACCTTTCTATCAGAAGTGTAAAGCAACTGTGGAAAGGGCACTCTCCTGCCTCTGGAATTCTCACATCCCAGGATGCTCGCCAGGCACCTAATTTAATGCATTTTAGGCACTCTTAGTAGAATAATAGAATCATAGAGTTGGGAGGTACTCCAAGGGTCATCTAGTCCAACCCCCTGCAATGCAGGAATAGATCTGATACTGCTGTTTCAAGGATATATTTTAGTGATTTTTGTAAATTACAAAGGTGAGGCATAAACATTTTGAATCTAGTATTGAGAGCCTACCTTCTTGCCTATGTGGAACATATTTATGGACTGGAGTGTATTTCATCATAGAAGTTATCAAACGGCTGACCCACCTGGGAAGAGAAACAGTGTGTTTTGAGATTTACCCAGATGTTCAAGACAATTTTCCTCACTGCAGTACTGTATATGAAACCACTAAAAACAAACATATACTTGAATATGATCTTTTTATTAGCAGCATTAAAGCTGCTTTGCCTCTCAACTCCCCTTTATGACTTCATTCCCCAAAGTGTATTTGGGTATTTCCTGGAGAGCCACAGACTCAGGAATTTGTCAGCTTGTAGCAGCTGATAACAGATACTCCCTAGATTTCTTCACAGTTTTTGTTTTTCTGTGCAAACCCTGGCTGGAATTTGACTAGGGTCATCTTTCTCGATTTATGGCCCTCCACAATAAGGTTGCAGTGAGGTCTTTAGGGAAATCAGGCAACACCTGTCAAGGATTGCAACACTACTCAAGAAGACTTTGCGTGGGATGGATCAGTCCCCAAAGTTGCTTCTACCGGTAGGGTGGAACCTGAGATTGCTCAGGCCACTCCCATTTGGCTAGATAAGATAAGATAAACTTTATTTCGGCCATAGGCCCATAATACACAGCAAAGGAGGATAAAACAGTGTAAAAACTCCCATTTGGCTACTTACATGCTCAGGTCAGCTAGGGTCTCTGCTGCAAAGATAAAGGGCTTGTATTTCTCATGGGTAAGCTGGAAGACACTGCAGAAAAAGAGAAAAGGTGGCTGTGGTGGAATTTCCCACAGTTCTTTGCAACTGCAAGGCACGCCCATACCCAACTACAAATCTGCATAGTTACAGTTGTGTGTCAAGGCTTGAAAATGGTTGCAGTAGGCAACTTCACTCTCCCCACTTCTTTGCTCAGAATATGCAGAGAGAGATAATTCTACTCTCGGCACATGATATGAGTGATAGAATTAAGGTCCGAGAACTTGAATAAAATGACTGATGAACTGGACAATATGATGGACTAGTGGGACCTGCAACAGTGTGTTGCAGCATGGAATGCTCACATTCAGGGTGCCATTCAGCCAAGGTCTCTTCCAGGATATTCCTTTCCCTCTTCCTTCCCCCACAACAACCGTCACATGCACCAGTCAGTCAGCATTCCATGCCCACTGAGCATGCTCGGTCCTCACTAAGCTGCTTTGCATATTCCTCCCCTTTATCCTGGCTCTCCTCTCCTTAGACCTGGAACTGGACTCTTCACTATGTCCATTCTGAAAGCTTTATTGGGCAAACCAATACAGCGTCCCAACACAGCTCTACAGGCTACAAACAGGTGAAGCGCAGTGGAGCAGAACAAGCTATGGCTAGGGGTAGGGAAGACATTGATCCAACACTTGACATGCACCTGGCCCAATCCTTTTGAAGGGTGGGGTGGGCCCTTCAATTCATGCAGTTTGCACCTAGAGCCTCGGGATTGGGCAAACAAATGTTATTCTTCCACATGGGCTGGATTTGTTTGCTCTGGTGCTGACACTGCCACATCCTTGGGAGTCAGGAGTGGAGTTGGAGCCAAACTGATGTCAGACTTTTCCCCAAACACCACCCTAGGAGGGGAGACCTCCCTGCTGACAGGTGGAGGTGCTAGAAGTGGCTCCTCATTGGACGATGTCAGGCTTGGGGAACTCTGTGTTATGGGAGCCGAACACAGGTTCTGTCTTATGGGAGCTGAACTCTCCTCTGACAGCCCTCCTTGGGATCCAAACCTCCTCCTCCTCCTCCCAACCAGATCAGACACCAAAGGTCCCTGTTTCACATTCCACAATATACCACTGATGTTTTTATTATTAAATTGCTCAAGGGTGTTTTACAGGAAGCAATTAGTAGGTGAAGTAAACAAAAACAGTAAGCACCTTACACTGTTGCTAGTTGAAGCCCCACACTGGGTTGATTCTCAGAGGGTAGTGGGTCCTAGCCATTCTTTCTCCCTGCTTAATGGATAATGGATGCATTTCCCTTTCATTTACGAGCAGGGCTGTAGCTCAGTGCTAAGAGCATCTGCCTTGCATGCAGAAGGTCCCAGGTTCAATCCCCAGCATCTCCAAGAAGGGCTGGAAAAGATTTCCTGCCTGAAACCCTGGAGGGCTGCTGCCAGGCAGTGAATTACTGCATTTATGATGTGCACGTCCCTCTACGGAGCCCAGGGTGGTGTAGACAATACTTTGTTAGATGGATTAGCAGCCTGACCCTGTAGAAGTCAGCTTCCCCTGTTTGTTCAATGTTCAAGATCTCTCCAGAGGCTCACTGCACATACTCACTATTTCTTCTTCTGCTCCTTTTTGCTTTCCAGTCTGTACGCCGACACATTGATGAAACCCACAGCCTTCTCATCCTGGAGTAAGAGAAGGGAAAGCACCAATTAAAACAGAGCAGCACTTCACACCCTGATTGGCTCCACTTGCTGCTACTCATATATAAAGCAGCAGCCCTGGAATGTTGAACAGGTTTCTACTACAGTTACCAACAGAAAGCAAGGGAAAGCTGTAGGAACCGCAGGCTGCTCCTAACCTTCCATGGGCAAGCTATAAAGCAAAGAAGGGGAGCTTGCAGGCCTCCAGATGTTGCGGGACCGCGGCTCCCATCATCCATGATCATAGAGATGCAGCCAGCTCCCATGGGCATGGTCTTCAACTTGCATTGAAACTGACCAGTTGCAACTTGGATGCAACTAGCAATAGCAGAGAATGAATCATTTTGTGTTTTTTGTAATGTAATTTTCTGTTGTGAAATGCCCTGGAGATAATTTGATAAGCTGGGGGGGGGGGGATGTGCTCCAAACTGCTCCACTCAGGATTGCAGACAATTTGTTTTGGTGGCTGGTGGATCAGTTGTCACTTCCTGCTACTCCCCTTTGAATGCCCCCCATATCCCATAGCATAGTTGCCCATCTCTGTAGAATCAGGGTGTCGTAATACACTGTATCTTGAATGTTGTACTCTCTGCTCTGTAAAAAGAGGAGGCAGGCAAAGACAACATTGGGGCCAGCTCCAGAGTCAGACTGCTCCCTCCCCTGACCAATTTTATGTTTTATATTTATAGCATTCATTTGCTTTAGTATTTTAACACTGTAAGACATTTTGGGTGCCTTGGCAGAAAGACGGTATTTAAATGTGTTAAATGAATAAATAAGAAGGAAAAATTGTGTTTTTTCTTTGGAGCCCTCAGATTTGCGCAAAACCAGAAAACCACAGAGGTGTGTGCTGAGAATTCACAATTGCCCGACTGTGTGCTTTTGCGCACTTTCTAGGCAGGGGGGGGAAGTGTATGTGCCGCCTCAGCACTTAATTGGAATAAAGGAGTCCACAAATTAGAAGGCAGGGACAAACACAAAAGCGAACAACTACTGGTATGAACAAAAAGACAGAAGTTGCTCCTCATATACAAGTTCAAATATGTGTGGACTATTCCATTCTAATTCAAATGGGGGGAGGAGGAGTAGATTAACAGCTAAATAATGCTTGAATATGGGCAGGTGCTCTGTTGAGACAACAACAACAAACAGGGCTACCCTTTAGTGATCCATGACTCTCTGAAATACTTAGCGACCTGGGATGCACTCACGTTGGGGTTGCTGTACCAGTAGAGGGCTTGACCCTTCAGCACGAACCAGAACCGCTTCCATTTCTGGGCCATGAAGCCCCCGTGGTCTTTCTTCTTAAGGAGCCAACCATCACAGTCCACCTGCCCCAGATCCTGGCAGGAGATTCGGCGGCGACTCAGTCGGGTTGCCATTCCTCAACACAAACAAGGGGGGGGGGTGTTATTATGACAAAAAGGAAGGACAGGATGCTCAACGCAATTCACTAAAAAAATCAGACTCATAGTATAGTTTGAGATTCTTCCACCATAAGCACTTGTTTTTACTTTTGCTGACTTAAGGAGGCATTTATAGAAGGGCCAAAAGCAACCCATCCTTCTAGGGATGCAGCTTTGCTCACCACAGGTTTAAAGCACATTAATACCACTTGAACAGCCACGTCTTCCCCTGATGGATCCTGGAAACTGTAGTTTAACTCCCACAGAGCTACAGTTTCCAGCATGATTCTCTGGAGAAAGTCTCGCGCAGGGCCGTCTTTACCCGGGGGTGCAGGCGGTCCGGGACACCCGGGCACCGAATTCTGGGGGGCACCAGGTGCCTGCCACTGAAGCCACCTAAGCTTTTAACTATCTACCTGTTATGAAATAATAAATAATTTTGATCAAGCTAGAAAAACAAAATACATATATACCTAGGTATTACCGAAATGTATACAGTGGTACCTCTAGTTGCATTCCGCAAAGTTATGGACTTATGGAAATGTTTCCTTCCGGGTTCACCACGCGTGCATGTGCAGAAGCAATCTGTGCACTTTGCACATGCACAGAAGCGCTTGAGCGTGCCACGCACATGCATGGCAGTGACACTCTAGTTGCGGACTTTTCAGGGTGCAAACAGCACCCCAAAATGGATTAAGTCCGCAACTAAAGGTACCACTGTATCTACCGTACTGTTTCACTAAAGGACTTTCGACTTTGTGCGCTCCTTTACCAAAGATGCGCCGCGCCAGCACCAGCGCTTGTCATTCACAATGGCGGTGCTTGTCAGACTCAATGATGCCACTTGTCATTCACAACGGCACCATGCACGCGAAATTAACTCTTACATCAAAATATTATGTTATGTATTGTATTGAGCTGCTTTGCGGCAGTGGGATCGACGGCACCTTTGACATGACTGATGTTTCTCCTAAGTAGGTGCCTAAACAATTCTTATAAGTTTAAGTGTGGTGGTGTTGTACACTTAAGTATAAGTGTATTGTAAATAAATGAGAAAATAAAAAAGTTAGTTCCTTTTTCCTCCCTTCGTTCATAAACAAGAGATAAGGCGTACGCGTGGTGTCTGACATAAGCATAATAAAAGTTAATTTGGGGGCTAAACTAAATTTGGGGGCGCTGGGCGGATCTTTGCACCTCGGCAGCGCATATGCTAAAGACAGGGCTGGTCTCACGCTTTAAATGTGTACAGTGTGGGTGTGAGTTTGGTTTACATATCCCATACAACAAGGCAACTGGAATCTGCAACAAAATGTTGCAGTGTAGAATGCTCCTCCTCTTCAGGGTTCCAGGTGTCACATTCCCTGCCTTAGGGACCCAGGGACGGCATGAGAAGGACTCAGATTCAGACATACTGAAATCTGTGTACATGACACTTTACAAAGAACAAGACTGCCAATTTCAAGCACAACCTCATTCCTTTTCATTATTTCCTTGCTTCCCCTTCTCCTGTTGCCTCTAGAATTGTGGCTTCCTCATTATGCTAGACCAGTATTCAGCAACCTGGTGCCCTCCAGTTGGCAGGTCCCTATCTGCAAGGGGCTTGGAGGATGACCCTGCAACCTCACAGCCACTCCAGAATATGCAGCTGTAGAATCTACCACGGGCCCTTTAAAGATTGCATTCAACTCTCTCAAGTGGGCAGGAGCCTCCAGAAGGGAAGGCTCTGCTAGTCTTCATAATCCTTCAGGTAATTCTGGTCCTTGGCTGGAACAACATTCCCCATGCGTGGCTGTATGCAACTCTGGCAATCAGCTGATCAACCACGTGGGCAAACATGAGTCACCTGGTATCATGTCAAGAGACTGACCACCCACCTGTCAAACATGGCCCGTGGGGGACATAAAAGTCCCCCCTCCCTTGTCTGGTGAATGGTGGCACACAAAAAAGAACTGTTCTCCTCCTCCTTCTAACCAGGATATATTTATGGACATGTTACACAGCTTTAGCATAGGCTGAAATGCTTGTAATATTGAAGGATGAACTGATGTTTCCGGTACTCACCTTTTTGCTTTCGTCGATATTCAACACTGCCCTGAAAGGATTAGAGAGGGAGAAAAGCAATTTATCAGGATCTGCAAGAATGGCTGAGTGTTCCTGTTGATGGTGCCAGCCATCCCACATCACAATAATAAGTGACCGGGGGAAATCACACTACAATTCAGCAGAAACACAAACTCACAGTATTACAATTTGTTTAAGACTGATTCAAAGGGGGGGGGGGGACCTCACCAAATAGCAGCATTTGTTAAGAAATCACGGGATTGATATGGATTGTGGCTAACATGTCTGTGTAGTTTTAAAAACTAGCAGTGGGAGTGCACTGGATGCAGTAAATTGAACATGCCCTTAGACTTCCCAATGATCAACCATCTATCCCACACTTTTTATGCAGTTCCCTGTCACTTTTCTAGCCACAAAAACCTGTTTCGTTTGTAAAGTGAATTTGTTACACCAGAGCAAGAGGGTGCTTTAATCCACTTTAATTGCGGAAACCCAAATTTACCGTATGTGACTGAATCGCTCCTGCAAAATGCTGACAGTCTGGAGTCAATGCTGGGATTGGTCCTGCTGAATTAGTTTACATTTTTGTTTCTGTTGCACTAGCCATTCAGGGAGGCCTTTTTAGACCTGAAGCCAAAGGGTCTAAATAAAACCTAGAAATAAGCAATACACAATGCAACTCTCACCTCTTTGGAAGAACCTGCAGGTCCCAGCCCTCCGATTCCTCTGACAAACCCATTCTCAGGGGTTGTGGAGTCTTCCGATTCAAGTTCCAAGGTACTGGGTCTGGCAGGGGTAACAGCATCAGGGGATCTGGATCCTTCAAGGCTCTCACCTTCCAGCACAGTTTCAGCAAATGCACCTGGAAGAACAAGTCAAAAACCCAAACCAAAGCTCATTAATTAATCAGTCTGAAAAAAATTTCATACCAGAAGGATTTATTTGTTCATTAGATATTTTAAAATATCTAATGGGCACATGTCCTCAGCAAGTCAGTTTGCAACAATTATAAATCACCAATACCATAATAGCATAGCAGCAAACAATATTCTGAAGTTCTAAACTATGAAAACAACCCCGATCTATGAGGGGCTCCACTTGAGCCTGGTACAGAATGTTGCAGCATAACTACTGACTGAGAGGAGTGAGATCCTGTCTACATGTAACATGTTAATTCAGACACTTGACTGGCAATTTGTTACCGGGAACAAGTTCACGTTGTTACTATTAGTATATAAAGTCCTTAACAGCTTGGGATCACCTTACCCTATGTATGCCCACATGAACACTTTGCCCTGTGGAACTTGTACAATTCCCACATGATGTTCAATCTGCACTTGAAAAACACCAATCTAACTATTACACACTGGAACTCCCTGCCCAATGACATTAAGCAGGCATTTTGTTCCTTTCAGTGCCTGCTAAAAACGTTTGTTTAGGCAAGTCTACCCTGACATGTAAAGGTGACATGTACAAGTGAAACTCGGAAAATTAGAATATTGTCGAAAAGTGATTTCAGTAATGCAACTTATTATTATTTTATTTTAATTTTAATTTTTTCAAATGCTTTCTTTTGGAAATTCCACAGTAATAAAACAAATAGTTACAATAATACAAAAATAAGCATCGCTATTACATTTCATTAATTACATTCCATATATAATTGACCCACCTAATGACAAATAATTACAATTACAACAAATAAAGGCTTGACATATCTTGCTTTGCATGTCATGCATCTATCTCATATATTGGTTTCACCTTTTAAGTTGCATTACTGAAATAAACACTTTGACAATATTCTAATTTTCCAAGTTTCACCTGTATTCTAATTTTAGTTCATAATATTTTTAACACCACTGATCTTATTCATATTTTGATCTTTTTTTCCTGAAAAAACATTGTCTTTAACTTTTATTTTTATTGACAATTTTCAATGTATATCTTATATTCTTTGTAAACTGCTTACTTGAAATTATTCACTATACAGTATAAATAAAATATACAGCCTCAAATGCTGAACTCAAAGTTTGGGCAGGTTTGTGTACAGGTGTAAGCCAACCTCCAGAGCCTCAAACCAGCCTTCGTCAAGCTGGCCCCCTCCAAGTGCTGGCTGGAGCAGATTTGAGTTAAACCCTTTAGAGTGAAGGTTGCTCTAAATGGTTTGGAACCAAGTTAACACCACAGTATTAAATTAGGCCTGGGAACAAATAAACAATTTAAACAGGAACAGAATAGGTGTAATGCGGTCTGAATGCCTAACTCCAACAAGCATTCTAGCTGCCGCATTCTGCACCAGTTGTCATTTCCAGACCATCTTTGTTGTGAGTAGTGCGCATCTAGCCTAGATGTAAGCAAAGCACGCCTAACTGAGGCCTCTATTCTCTAGAGAAGGCCACAGGTGATGAGTCAGCACAAGGTGATTAAAAGCTTTGTTAAAAATGATCAAATGGTGAGAGGACTGCAGCCCAGTGGCAGAACAGCTGCTCTGCATGCAGAAAGTCCCTTGTTGAGTACCTAGATCAGTGTTTCTCAAGCTTGGGTCTCCAGCTGTTTTTGGACTACAACTCCCATCACCCCTAGCTAGCAAGACCAATGGTCAGGCATGATGGGAGTTGTAGTCCAAAAACAGCTGGAGACCAGTGTATGGGAAACACTGACCTAGATTATCCAGCAGGACAGCAAATGTCCCCTGTCCGAAGTCCCAGAGAGTCACAGCCGGTCAGTAAGACAATGCTATGCTCTTGCTCCATGTAAGGCATCTTCCTACCTTCCATCATCCCTGAGTGCTGGCTAGGCTGGCTGTGACCAATAGGAGATGGAGTCTAGCATCAGTTGCTATGCCACAGGCTCCCCATGCCAGAGGCTCTTCACACCCCAGCAGAAAGGTGTGACCAGCTGGGGAAATGGCCTCCGCCCTTCCTGCACACGTGGGACAGAGGGAGCGGCATCATATGAACCCACATTCTCTTTTACCCCAAGCTCCCTCACAGGATTGTTGTGGGAATAACAGGGGAGTTGTGGGGGAATAATAAAAAAGGACAGCTCTGAGCTCCTTGGAGGAAAGGTGGGTTTAAACTAAAATGTAACAAATTCACAAAATAATTAAATTTAAAAGAGTCCAAGAAGTCACGGCAACATGCAGCTCCCCACCATCAGCAAGCCAATGTCCAAATCCTTACCTGCCCCAGAAGGTTCTTCTAGCGAGCCGTCCGGATGCCATGAATTGGTTGCTTCCTGCTCCTCTTCATCAGCAGGAAGACCTAGAAGAAAATCTGGTCTCCCATCCACCTCAGCAGTCATGCTTTTAAAGGAGAAAAGAAAGAAAAGAAACAAACTTGGAGCTCTATCTTTCATAGCAGCTGTGCACTGTTTACCAGGACTTCAGATCCCAGTTGTCTGGCACTTCAGCCACAAAAAGGAGTCCAGCAAATGCCGATTCGGCAGCAAAACATGCTGGGACCCAGACAGCTACAGAGCTGGATGCCCGTGCCTTCCCCCTTGTCCTTCTTCCCTTAACACCACACCTTGAGAGATCTTGGCTCTCCATCATACACATACAGCTCTTCTCCCTAACCACCAGAAATCTAGGAGAGGCAGAATCACTAGATTCCAAGGCAATTTGCAGTAGATCAGTCATTTTGTTTTGTTTTACAGCCATTTGCTTAAAACAGCAATAAACAGCAAAAGCCTTTTTCTTCCAAATTAGGTTACTGAAAGGAAGAACATTTGAGGGTGGGGGAACCAGGAGTAGATTCATGGGTGAAAACTAAGATTGGTTCTGGTCCCGAAAAGAAATTCTTGAGCAGTGTGTGTGCGCTCTGAAGCATTACAATCCTTAATTCTCTCAAGGTTCTAGTAAAATTCAAACAAGAATGGGTATGCCCATTGCTTTTTTTGGGGGGGGCACAGGGGTATGCATACCCCTAAACATTTTGTGCATCTTTGTCCTTTTTTCCTTTTGTAATTATTTTTCCCGATTTAGACTATAAACTGGTGATTTTCTTGAATCAAAATGAGAGTGCCCCTAAATATATATTTTTTGAAAAAAAGCACTGGTTATGCCTGAGATAGAATCATAGAACTGTAGTGTTGGAAGGTACCCCCAAGGGTCATCTATCCCAACCCTGTGCAATGCAAAAATCTCAGCTAAAGCATCCATGACATATGACCATCAACCTCTGCTTAAAAATCTCCAAGGAAGGAGAGTCCACCACCTTCCAAGGGAGTCTATTCCACTGTCAAACAGCTCTTACTGTCAGAAAGCTCAGAATCTCCTTTCTTGTAACTTGAAGTCATTGGTTCGAGTCCTACCCTCTAGGGCAGGAGAAAACAAGCTTGCTCCATCTTCCATGCAATAGCTCTTAAGATAGCCCTCCCTGCAGCATGAGATCACAAAGGGATTTTCTAAGTACCTCTGCCCCTAGTTTCTGCTGAGCGAGTGGCCAAGAGGATGGAAAATATTTTATTTTTGGGAAGTTTAAACTTGGTCAGACCTTGGTTTGCGTAACCGGAAGGGGGAAAGGTCACTAATTTATTTAAGAGATACTCCATCTGCGCGTTGAACCAGAGAATGCCCCCTCTCTGGGCAAGTTCCAGCATGACCCTTTGCAGTTTCATTCCCACTGAAAGTATGAGTACAGTGTGACATCATCAGAACTCAGTGAGTTGCAGATTTTGTTACAGCTTCTAAGTCAAGTCCACAGAACCCTGGGGGTAAACCAGTGAAGCTGAAGAAGTTGGGAGATTCAGGACAGGAAATGAAGGGCATCCTCACAAAATGTTTATTTATACAGAATTTGCTCCCATGGGATGCAGTGATGACCTATCAGCCTAGGGCACTTCTGGAGTGTCACTGTTTTGGGGTAGCATTTGATCACAGACTAGCAAATTCAAGATGAGTATTTAAAGCTGATTCGCACAGCAAACTTGCTGCCACCCCCCCAATAAAAAAAAATCACACTTTCTGTGATAGGGAAAGCAATCCTTGATGGACCAGACCCACAGTTCACATGCCAACATATTTTTTTCCCCAAAGGTGGCCTTTGGATTACAATCTATCTTCTCTTCATACCCTGGAAAGCTGTCTTACACTGAGACCACTGATCTGCCTGGCTCAACACTCCCAGCTCCAGTAGTCAAGGGCAAGATGCTTTCAGAGTCTGAGTTGGGACCATGGCTGACATCATCTCCTCCTCTGCTATCATAAGACCAAATGCACACCTCATCTATTTGAAGCCCACAGGAAGAAAAATGAAGGCGATAGCACTCTTCCACTGTGGCTCCCCAGCAGCTGGTACTCAAGAGCAGGGATGGAGGAGGAGGAATTTGATTCAGTATGCATGGGCCTCTTGATCTCAGGGCCATGGGTTCGAGCCCCATGTTGGGTGAAAATATTCCTGCGTTTCAGGGGGTTGGACTAGGTGACCCTTGTCCTCCCTTCCAGCTCCCTTCCCTCTATGTCTGGAGGGAGATTTAAAATGGCAGCTCCAAGCTATCTAGTGCTTGGGAACAGGGCAGGTGTCAGTGCAGTGGTGGACCCTGCCAAAAGGCTCATGCCCAGGCAGGTGTCCCAGGATGCCAACACCATCCTTGTCACTCAACAAAGATTAGGAGCACTTCATGAAAGACCTTAATTTGTTTTTGAAACCCTGCATATGGACTCTTTCTTTGCCAATTTCAAACACACACAGACGCAGATAGATGGGACACAGAGCCTCAAGTAAAATACCAGAAAGAATAAGTAGACCATACAAAACTGAAGCTAGCCCACTCTTGTTACAAACTGTATCATAAACGTCCTGCATTTATTTTATTTATTTATTTTGTATTTGCAAGCTTGAGTGCACCTAGCACTGACAAAACTCACTGGATTGAGCTTACAAATTCTCAAACTCAAGCATTTTGCAGTCAGGCAGGAGTTAGCATAACACAGGAAGCTGCCTCATACAGAGTCAAATCAGAAGCCCATCTCACTCAGTTTTGACTGGCAGTAGCTCAGCTCTCCAAGCTTTCAGGTCAATGTCCCTCTCCGCCCTACCTGGAGATGACAGGGATTGAACCTGGGGCCTTTTGAACTCAAAGCAAATTATCTCCCAGAGCTATGGGCTCTCTCTCTCTCCTGCCCAAATCAACCCCAAATCCATGCCAATGCCTCTCCCTAGCTGTTCCCACTGTGAAACGTTCCTCCCAGCATGACTGCCATACTGAGAGCGAGTATGCAAACATCTACGTAACACAGTAGCGGGCCCAAAACCCTAAAATCCCCAGAAATGCTGGATTTCCTAACCTGGAAGTCGAAGAAGCAAAACTGGTCGCAGACTCATCACTCTGCAAGCTCAGGGCTTCCACAACATCGAACAAACCTCCCAGCACCTATGGAACGAACAGACAAACGTCACCTATCTGTTACAATCAAGGGGACAGTCTACACTGTGCCTTCTGTATATTGTTGAGATGATGCTTTCGCCTTTCCATTGGGTCAGAAATGACACTCTAGGGGAGTTGTTTAAAAAAAAAAAAAGCCTGACAAGGACGAGCAAAGATTAGGCACAGATTTATTTGGAAATGTGAGATTACTAAGAGACTCTGGAGAACTTTTTGCTCACTTCAGAATAAGCAACCCATAGCTGCAAAGATACGGTCTAAGGAAACCACCCCAGCTCTGCTTCATCCAATGCTGAAGACACACCTCTTTACCTGGCCCACCTTCTTTCTGTGATTATAAGTTGTTTTGAACCGTTTCTAATATGGTTACCCGCCCTGGGACCTTAGGTTGAAGGGAGGGAAATAAATAACAATAATAATGGTAATGATGATAAGCAGCAGGTCTGGCTCTAGAAGTTCCTGCCAGGACTTATACAGGGAGTAATCAGATAAACACCCCTTACATAGAATCATAGAATGGTAGAGTTGGAAGGGACCCGAGGGTCATCAAGTCCAACCCCTTGCAATGCAGGTATCTCAACTAAATCATATGTGACAGGTGCCCCCCCCATCCTCTGCTTAAAAACTCCATGGAAGGAGAGAGTGCATAACCTCCTTTCCAGGAGTCTCCTATGCCAAACATGGAGGTGGAGTCAGTCCAGGACCTGAGAAGCTGCTAGCTGACGTTCAGTGGTTTATCACATGGGGCAGCTTCACAGAGATCTCAGGAGGTCCTCAGGTGCTTGTTCTAGGCTGGAATGTGTCCCTGAATAGGGATAATGCCTCTTGCATGCCTGGGTATATGGGTGTGCAAAAACCTTTGACTTTCCTGTAGATTGAGTGCTGCCTGCTGTACAATGTAAGAGTCCTGTCCTTTGCTTTGCCCATGTTTGCCTCTGGCCTCACCCACCACTGGGAAGCAGCTCAGGGAAATGTGGCCTTTGGGCTCTTCTAGGCCTCGTTTACCTTCTGCTGTAGAGGAGAAGACTCAGGGGAACTGGGAGTCCCTGGGAAAACGAGTGGTATTTTCTTCAGCACCAAAGTCACCTGACTTGACGTCTCAAGAAGCTTTTTCACCAGATTCATCCGCGTCCAGCCCACCTACATGGTTGACAGATTGTCTTGCCTTTAATGATATTTTTTAGCTTCAAAGTGCTTTTCGTTAAATTTCACATTTTTTGACATTGTTTTATTTGAAATATTTTTGTATTTATCTATCTACCTACACTATTATTTGGTGAGCCGACGTAGAAAGGCAGTTTACAAATACTGTAAATAAAAATAACAATTGTCAAATAAACTAAGCTAAATGAGGGCTGCAAAATTCAGGGCTTGGGCACATCTTATTTTAACACCGGTGACGGAACAGCAGCAGGCTAGCTTAGACATATGTGTCATCTGCACTAGACATTTAAAGCGTTATCATACCACTTTAAACAGTCATGACTTCCCTCAAAGAATCCTCACTAAGGGTGCTGAGTTGCTAGGAAGCCTCTGCTCCCTCCACAAAGCTAAAATTCCCAGAGTTCCCTGGGGAGAGGGCTTGATTGTTAAACCACACACTGTTAAACTTCAGCAGCGAAACATCATGGGCCAATCCTGCTCCAACACATCAGCACCACTCCCCACCCCGTATCCACTGCCTCAGTTGGCTGCCTCGCAATGCATAATAATAAGGCTGGCCCTATGCAAAAGCCCTGGGATAAAAACACTGACAGAACTGGCAATATTCATAAATCAGTTTTTTTTAAAAAAACATTTCAGTGTGCCAGCATACTCTGCCACTGATCTTAAAGGAATTTCAAAGGGGGGGCGGGGCTCCAGCAGGAAACAGAAGAATTGCAATTCCTGAGGTTTGATCTATTCATTTGGGTCTCAATAGAGATAATAGTTTCCTTTCCCATTCAAGGGTTAGTTAACTCAGCATTGCCAAGTTGGTTGTTTTATCACCTCTTGGGGCTGTTGTAGAGGACCACCCTGCTTATCTTGCACACATTCTAGCTCAAACCAAACTTCCACTATCTGTACTGTTTGCATTCCAGGTCCTTCTCTCCTCTGCTCACTCCATGTGCAACACTAGCCACTCTGCATCTATCCATCTGCAACTGAGGGTTACACTTCATACACGTGATGTAGGGAACTCTAGCCCCTGAAAGCTTGTGCCACGTTAAAATGCATTAGTCTTAAGGTGATAGAAGATTATTTGTTGATTTTGGCAAGCACTAGGCACTTAAGATTTATTTTTAAAATTGTTACTGACATGTCACACAATTAAATAGCTTTCTATGTACCCTTAGGCTCCCTCACCACCACAATATTTCTGGCTAGAGGCCTGAGCTGCTGCACTCACCAGTTGCTAGCTGCAAATTTACCTATAGGAGGCAACCAATTGCCATTTTTAAGGAGGTGAAGCACGGATAGCCTATCTTGTCCTCCGCAAATTTGTCTGAAACCTGGATGGCTTTGAAAGAGGATTAGACAAATTCATGGGGGATAAAGGCATCAACAGCTACTAGCCTTGATGGCTATGCTCTGCCTCCATGACTTTCTATCACTACTACCAAACCCACATCAAAACAAGACGAGGCAGTCAAGCAGCAGCGTGGCAGGAGGAAAATTTGAGCCTGGCATTAATGAAGACCCTGTCAGCCACGGAGCCAAATGAGGAAGAGGCCCACACTTACCACCACCTGGTTGTTGACTTGCACTATCTCGTCCCCTGGAAGGATCCCGCTGCTGCAGTGCTCAGCCGGGGACTGGAAAGCAGCAAGGAGCAACACGTGCAACAAACAAACAAACAAACAAACAAGGTCAAGATCTCCTTTGCTGGAAGGGAGAAGGAGGCAACTTGGACACTCTCACTCTTTGACAAATCCAAGTAAGCAGCTTTCTTGGACAGTGAAAGTTAAGACTGGGGGAGGGCTGGGGAGTTGCTGCAGAGGGGATTAAGTATTAACTTCAAGCTCTGACCTTTGGGGTAATTCCTGCTCAGCAAGGAGGCAAAGGAATGAAGAAACTAGCTGGGCTGAACAGTGCACGCGCACATACACACACACATACACACACACACGCGCCAAGGTTTTGGCCAAGCTTCAGATGACGCAGAGTCACACTGGGGGGGGGGTGGAGGGGAGAGAAAGCAAAGCAGGTGGGCTAAACCATGTTCTGCCTGGCATGATCTGAGGAAGAAATATGAGCTCCCCCACCTCTAGATGAGTTGCTAGATTTCCCACACAGGCTCATTTCAGAGACCTGAAGTCACTTTGGTGGGGCAGGGCAGGGCACTATTTTAGGACCTAAGTTAATGCTCCCTTCTTCCCTATGGGAAAACCCAGAGTGCGTTTCCAGGCGACCTGCTTAAGCATTCATCCCGATTTGTTGCGGGGAGATGAGGTGATGCTGGCTATATAATGAGCATTTATGCCAGTTGGTTCACAAGGAGGACAGATGACATTGCAGCAAAGCAAGTGTTTATCCCAGACTTTCCAGTGCATTTCCCTTAGCATGAAAAATCTGAGGTTTCAGGGAAGCAAGTTTGTTGTGCAAGGCCTCCCGCAGTCAACTATAATTGTGCATCTTCAATTTGCCAGCATGAAACCGAATCCCTGTGAAATATAGTGACAGTCTGGGAATGCCCCTAAGACACAAATAACCCCCTGTATCTTCTTTCTGACTCACCTCTGGGGCAGTTCCCGATATGAAATGGAGACAGGTGGGCGAGGACTTAATCTCAATGCCCTGAAGAGGAAAAGATATAGTAGACACAGTTACTGAGATGGTGGCAGAAGAGATCTTAGCTCAGTAAAAGAGCATTAACTAGGCACACAAAAGTTGCCTGGTTCAGGTCCCAGCATTGCCAGGTTGGGCTGGGAAAGACCCATATCTGAGGCTTTGGAGACCCATAAATATTCACATATTTATCTGATATCCCACCTTTCCTCCATGGAGTTCGAGGTGGCATACATGGTTTTCCCACTCCCCATTTTCATCCACACAGCAACCCCTGAAGTAGGCTAAGTTAAAAGACAGTAACTGGCCCAAGGTCACCCAATGAGCTTCATAGCCGAGTAGTGATTTGAACCCTGGTTTCCCAGCTTCTGGACAGGGCTGTAGCCTAACTCAGTATAAGGCATCTTGATATATCAGCAGAATAAGAGTTGTAGTTCAGCAGCAGAGCACCTGCTTTTGCATGCAGAAGTTTGCAGGTGAAATCCCCAGTATCTCTGGTTAAAAGGATCACTTTGCAGAATAGACAATGATGGGCTTAACTGACTAGAAGCCTGTCTTGGGGGGGGGGGCAGATGGCATGAGCCCTGGGGTTTTTGCAGTGGCACCCAGATCTCCTGTCCTTTCCTCTCTATAATCTTTGTTTTGTTTTGTTTAGAAACCCCCGTTGTTTACAGGGCGGCTAGGTGTGCTTAGAGCAAAGTAATATTGAAACTCCAGTTGTCTTAATTTGCCCAGAAGCAATTTTAT
The DNA here is from genome assembly GCF_965207765.1 of Zootoca vivipara. Lineage (NCBI taxonomy): Eukaryota > Metazoa > Chordata > Lepidosauria > Squamata > Lacertidae > Zootoca > Zootoca vivipara. The sequence goes on along the minus strand of NC_142589.1, from coordinate 61,118,447 downwards.
GTCGTGGGCTCACTGCTTTTAAGTACCCAACAACATCCCTGCCTGACTCTGTTTAAGACAACTTAAAGGAAGGAGGGAGAAGAGCTCATTCATCCTGCCCATGATGAAGGTCAACATTCTTTCAATAAAGGACAATTATTCTGGGGGCTTCCAGGTTGCAGGAGAGGGATTTGACATTTTACTTTGCCAACCCAGCTTTGACAGACATGCATAAACAGGGAAGGCCATACAGCTCAGGGCCAGAGTGCCTACCTTGCATGCAAAAGGTTCTGAGTTCAATTCCTGGCATCTCCAGGTAGGGCTGCGAAAGACTCCCTGCCTGATACCCTCAAGAGGCGCTGCCAGTCAGTATAGATACAGAGCAGCGTGAAATGCTGTTTAGCTGCATCATGTTGCTTTGTGGGACTTTCCCACCCCCTCCGATAGGTAAGTAACTGCTAGTTATTGTGATTGTTATTTATTATTGATTTCCTGCTCCTGTTTCTTATTTCATGTTGGAGCAGTCAAGTATGACATCCGCCTTTATAAGTGCTGAATATACACTTTATAACTGTGGGTGGGGGCTTTGCACTCAGCTCTTTTGCCTGTGAAGGCCTTGCAAAAGAAAAGAAAAGAAAAAGAAAAGAGCCTGCCAGGCTCACCAAACTGTCCTCTGGACCTGCTGCCACAAGTTCCACTGTCTCCAAGATGGCAGTTCGATGCAGGAGTTCAGCTGGACTATAATTCAAGATATGCTCGCAGATTCCTGAGATGTGTCTGCCCTGCAGGGCACAAAGAGGGGAAAACTCATTCTTTTAGAAGAAGCCAGGTGGATTATGAGCCTTCTGACAGAGGTAAGAACAAATGCAATTGGAGGCACAAGATCCTCCTAGATCTTCCCCTACCCCCTGATTTTTTTTAAAATGCATTTGCTAACCGGGAGATTACATGCACACCAAAAATATATAGCACATTTACAGCACTTTCATGGGCATGGCTTCCCCCAAGGAATCCTGGGAACTCACTGAGCTACAATTCCCAGGACCCTTAACAAACTGCATTTCCCAGGGTTCTTAGTGAGAATCAACATGCTTTAAATGTATGGTGTGGATGTGACCTGGGCCAGGAAGCATGATGCAGACCTGTCTCCTGCTATTTCCCAAATGGGATAAATATGGTTTTGATGCAGCTTACTCCATCATAAGACTATGCTATTTACCTAGATTATGCCAAGTGTTTAATTTTGAAAGAAAAATAATTGCTCCCAGTTCACTCTTTCCATACTATTCATAATTTTTATAAATCAATAGGTTGTTTCAGGCTTCCACAATCTGGTGCATTCTAGATGTTGTGGGACTCTAACTTCCATCAAGCTAGCATGGCCGATGGTCATGGATGATGGGAGTTGCAGTCCAACAACATCTAGAAGGCATCGTTTCAACTACTCTGGTCCTACAGAACAATCTCGTTTAGCTCGTTTTATCTGTATTTAGTAAACAAAAGCAAAACTTTGAAACTGTCAAGCTTGCCTAACATTATATTTATTTGGAGTTGACATGCATTCATCATCCCTAATGAACTTAAGAAATGGGAAATATGCTGTTTCGGAACATTTTCTGCTGTACATCCCTGGTGTGCACAAGTCCAGAACAGAGGCAGTGGATACATTTCTCATGCCAATAAAAAATCCTTGGCCATCTGAGGGGGCGTGTGTACTTGACAATGTTCAATTTAGATTAAAGGGACCTGAAGCACCCCCCCCCCCAAAAAAATAGCTGTCAGCCCAAGAATTTAAAGCAAGATTCCACATCAGGTCTCATCTCATAGCGCATTCCATCCACAAATTGCAGTACTTACAATCAGTAAAATCCGGTCCTCCCTCTCAGACACAGTGCAGTCCTGCAAGTACAAATGCAAAGAAAACCAAGCTAGACTCTTCAAACTATCCCAGAAACAGGTGAGAACTAGGGTCCTTCCAGATAACCTGTTCAGCTGAGCATTCATCCTGATTTATTTGTAGTGAGATTAGACAAGGTTGTTTATTCAATGAGAATCCATTCTTGATTTGTTTATGGGGAGCTCAAATGCTCCTGCATCAAAGGAAGTGTGATCCCACACTTTCCTCTGCATTTACTCATCACTTCGCTTATCATGAAAAGTCTGGTCTTTTTGGAGAAGCAGGTTTGTTGCACAAGACCTCTCAATCAACAATAACTGGATAGCTTGAATTCGCCAGTATGCGACTGAAACCCACCCAAAGATAGCAACAGCCTGGAAGCAATTGTTCATTCCAAAGCAGCAGGGAGTCTCTCTGAGTGTACCAGTGACCAGGGAAACAAGCTCACCTGCGAAAGTGTAGTACAGATTGCACATTAATTCCCTCCAATGTCTACCCCCGCCAGTTGCTTCATCCACACTCCTAACTCTGGGTGCCTCCAGGCGGTCCTTATCTTGCAGGCCCATACCAGAAACTTAGATTTGCACAATTAAAGTGCTTGGCCCCAAAGGACTTTCTGCAGTTAGGAAAGTGATGGAGAAATGCACCATAATGTGTGGGATGAACAAATGATCAACAGGAAGATGTGTAGACAACCCTGCAAGCAAATCAGGATGAATGTCCATTGTCAGATAATTGCCTTGTAAACAAATCAGAAGAAGGCTCAATAAAGGCTGGGCATATTCCAACTACCATGCAAGTTTTGCGCAAACAAAATCAAGGAGGAGCCATGAGAATGGTGGGTAATGGCTGCTAGATCCTAGGTTTGGCTCAGCTTCCTTCTGAGGGTCAACAAGGGATGGATATTTTCCACATTGTGTACCACTGACCATATTCCCTGCAGCATTAAAAACACACACAGGGGAAAAAGAACACCATTAATGCATTTCAGGGGTTTTTTTTTGGTGTGAGAGAGACTAAAACAGCCTTCCAAAATCTCCAGATGTTTTGGTATATAACATCCATCAGCCCAATCCAGCACAACTGTAGTTCAAAATACAATCTAGAGGGCACCAGATTGAGGAAAGCTGTACTATAGAGGACAGCTCTTGTATTTTCACCTGCCATCCACAACTCAAGGCAAGTCTCATCAAGCTGTGCACACATGGCACCTTGAATGTGCACAAGCATGCATGTGTGTGCATTAGAGGCAAGTTGCCCTGAAGGATCTGGCTTTTAGCTATGACAGCCAGAAAGATTGCGCAGTCATCAATCATGTGCATTCCACTCGATGGTATGCCAGGATCAAGAAAGATCACACTAGGGCATCTTATCTTCAAACACTGACCTTCCCCCAGTTATTAGGTTCCAAGTAATGCCATGCACACTTCTCAGAGGGAGGTACACATTCCACAAAATGATGTGTTTTGGGATGCAATTATACTGGAGGTAGAATGACTATTTACTGATCTGCTCACCATATGCTGATCCAATGGATTTTAAAATATCCCCTTAGATCCCCCCCCTTAAAAAAAAGAGAGAAAGAAAGAAAGTGCACTGGTTAGAGTGCTGGACTAGGACCTGGGAGACCAGAGTTAAAAACCCCAACAGCCTCCTCCAAGGAGCCCAAAGTGGCACAAACAGTTCTCCCTCTCCTCATCTCATCCTGACAACAACCCTGTAAGGTAGGCCAGACTGAGAGAGAAATGACTGGCCCAAGATAACCCAGGGAGCTTCACTTCTGAGTGAGGAATTCGAACGTGGGTCTCCCAGGTACTAGTGCAACTCCACTCTAACCACTACACCATACTGGCTCTCATACATGCATCTAGCAAAAGGACAAAATGGAGACAATGCATTATCAGGGACAGGCGCCATAATTCTGAGACTGTTCCAGTTAAATAGAGGCAGTTTGAAGATATAACAACCCTGCACTGGAGCACAATTAGAAGGAGTCTTCAGATCTCTTTAAAATACAAACACGAAGTTTTAAAGTCTCTGCCCCCTTCCCCAATCAATACGCACCACCCTCGGGCTCCCAGGCTCACGCCCCAAGTCTCAGTACCAGAGACTGAGATTTCCCAGCAAAAACTAATGACAGGAACCCAACTGCACAAACAAAACAAATAATTGTGGGAAGCGGGGAAGGGGAAAAAGGAAGAGAGTGAAAAGCAAAGTACTAAGAGACACTATGAAAGAATATGAAATGTTCAGAATACACACATCTAAACCCTACCCTACAGGCTGGAGAAGGTTTGCAGATCACAGCGGAAGGAAGACCTTCTCCCACCACATTCCCAGCTTCCCTTCCCATCTGTCAAAATGAGTTGGCACATTCTTCTTTCCTGGTCATTTGTATGTTTTTTATCTCAAAAGCACTACAGAACGAACAATACAGGCTGCATGCCCACCATATATTTAAAGCACACCCACTCCATGGATCCTGTGAACTGTAATTTACCCTTCACACAGCTACAACTCCCTTACCAAATTACAGCCCCCAGGATTCTTGTGCGTGTGTCTGTGTGTGTGCTTCAAATGTGCTTCAAATGTACAGGGTGTACACAGCCCTAAACAGACACAAACACACCAACATACACACACAACCTTTGCTTCAAAATGCCATAAAATATCATTCACCTGGTAGGGCACCCCTAAAGATCAAATGGTTTTAGTAGAGGTAAAACATTTCCACTTATAATACTACAATGGGATGGGGGGGGGGACTCACCTCAAGTTTCTAGCTACTTCTACTTAGATAAAGAAGCCTAATTCTTTAGTTTCTTCTGCAACATGGCACACCTTGCCACACCCCTCCCCTCTCCTCCCAGCTCTTTTAAGAAATCTATAGCATGGAGCTTTTGACAGTTTCTTGCTATTACGACCTTCACGCTTTCCTCCCTTTCCTTTCCCATGCTCTCGTCTAGAGCTGGCGGGATTTTCCAGTAGGGCCATTTGTCATCAAGTCCCTCCAGCTCATTCCACAGATTCCATCGCAGAAGGTCACACAGAGAAGGAACATTTTACGAAGAAGCTACCTACCGCTGTGCCTACCTGTAAAAGCTTCCCTGAAGAGACTTTCTCTCTGTGTGTCTCCCCGCAGCGCATATGCTTCCTTTCACTGGGCTACATCCAACTGAAAATGGAGATTCCCCAAACTCAGCTATCCAGCCCTGACCCCGATCCCAAAGCGTGACTCACTGGATTATTTCTACAAAAAACAAGTCGCTCCCTCACCCCCGTCCAGTTTTGTTTACCTCCCTCTTCTCGGTCTCACTCCTCCCACCCATTTCTGGTCAGCTGCCATTTCCCTCAGTTCATTCAAGTTCAGAATAGGGTGTCTCATCCTCTGTCAGCCAACAATGAGCCACAGAGCTTGGCACCCTACAATCCACAGATGGATGGCCTCTCTGACCCAAACATGGGGGCGACCATCTTTCTGGAGCAGCGTACCTTTAAAGTACACTCAAAACACGTTCTTTCTCTAAAAGAATTCTGGGCCCTGTAGTTTACCCCTCACAGAGTTACAATTCCCAGAAACCCTTAACAAACTACAGGACCCAGAATTCTTTTGGGGGGGGTGAACGTACTTCGAATGTGCTTTAAAGGTGTAGTACGTACACAGCCTTTATTTCATTTCTGAACAGTTTCCTAGGAAACACCCTAAACTAAGGGTTTAACAATAGAAACATCAACCCAATTTCAAATCCAACGCAAACACAGACCGAGAGAAGAATCTCCACTTAATAGGCTTGTTGAAAAAGGAAGGTTTTTGAAAAACACTGAAATGACAATGGAGACAGCACCTGTCTCATGTGTTGTGGAAGGGAGTTCCAAAGGATAGGCCCAGTTCTTACATCATAAAACAAACCTCCTGATGCGATGGTATCTGCAGAAGGCTCATTAAACTTCAGGCCAATTTGCAGACAGTTTCTTAACACAGCTCAGCTATGTACATACAATATATTTAAAGCACCTCGCCTAAAAAAAAAAGAATAATAGGAACTGTTGCTTAGCACCATAGAGCTATAGTTCCCAGCACCCTTAAACTACAGTTCTCAACATTCTTGGGGGCAGGTTTTAAATGTATGGTGTTTTCACAACCTCAGTTTTGAAATCACACCAAACCGCAGTTAATGAAGCTTCCCTGTGGATTATTATCGTTGTTATTCAAACTTACAGCCCACTTTTCCTCATAAGCATAAACTCCAAATGAGTTACATTTTAACAGACAAACCAAAACACTTCACACAAAGTCCAAAAAACAAAATAAAACACCATAGTAATTTCTTCCAATTACTATAACAGCAAACAAAAGCAGATCACAGGAGCACTTAAAAGATAGCTAGATAGAAAGGAGAAAAGAAAATTCATAGCCATGCATGTTCTGTTCAAAACGCCAAAAAGAATAAAGAACCACAGCCTCCTTAGGGAAGGTACAGTATTTCACAATTAGGTTCTTCAACTGGGCAAGGCACTCTTTGAACCACATTTGGCACTCAGAATAAGGCCTCAGGCACTGAATGGAGAATACACACAGGGACACGTAAATGAAGGAGGTGCTATAGTGTGGATGCCTGAAATGATAAACCATAGTTCGGTCTGCTACTCCTCCCCTGAAACAGGAATGCCAAACATACCAAAAATGAAATCATAGTTTGATCACCTGTACATTGAGAGGTTCAAATCAGGATATGTGTTCTAACCTATGGTGCACTGTCCAAATGGAGCGAAGGAAATCAGTATTAAATTGCCTTTATGTGTGTCGGTGGGGAAGAATTATGGTAATTGGGACATACGGAGGAAGTCTTACGAACACTCTCAACAATGTCACTGGATCACAACTCACCGTGTCCCAGAGTGAGGCTTCAGTTAAGTATGTGGCTACAGTGTGAGAGCTTAAGACCAGCTCAAGAGGCACAAAAATAAAACCAGCTTCAATTTCACCAAACCACATGATAGTCTGGGTGTGTCCTGCATATGGGGAAAGCCTGTGATAAGGTGCATCCTCATCTGTGGTGAGCTGTCGGCAAATCGTCATAGGGTACAGCACGCATTCGGGGAAAACATTTGCCCAGCACCTCCTAAAGCATGCTGAATTGTGAATTCTCCATATAGTGTTGCAAAGTCCACAGCCTCCTGTGGACCAAACTCATTTCAAGTTAAGCATTCAGCTCATGGGAAGCCCAGAAACAGGATCTGAGCACACCAAATCAGCAGGTCTTTCCCTCCTCGTGATTCCCAGCAACTGGCATTCAGCAGCATAGAGCAGATGTTAGTTTCTGGAGTCACACCACAGCCTGCATCTATAAACTCTGTGGTCCCTGAAACATGTACACCCAGCTTGCTGGGAGTGAGAAAGGACTAGAGAAGACCCAATAGAGCCAGCACACCCAAATCACTTGCCTTGCCATTGCAGGGCAGCTAATCACCTCTGGATTTATGGCAGTCAAAGACCCATGGAAGAGGCCACTGGACATTCTGGCCTTCAGAATACAGGTACTTTCAGCTGGTGGCATGAATAGGCACTTAATTTTCCCAGAGAGGGGCAAAGCTAAGCTTCCCTGAAAATGCACATTATAGGCATTGTCTTTGAACAACTTACCGCTTTCATAATCTCTGCTAGATCTCCACACAGCCAGATGATGTCTTTGCTGGCTGAATAATCATTAAGGTGGGAGAAGAGGTACCTGCAAGAAAAGATCAACAAGCCTGCTTACTACATGCCAATACCCCCTACTTGATAATCGGAGGCCCCGTTTTAATGCCATTTCTGATCTTAATCTTAAGATTAAGATTTGAAACTGAGTTGGAAAATTCGCCACAAGTAATTAGAACATGTTAGGAAAACCATGAGGAAGACTATCGAGGGAGTCACAAATTAAGATGTTAAAATAATAAGAACTGGGAAGTTTTAACTTTTCCCAATTTTCCTTTTGTTTTGTTTTTTCCTTTTTTTCTTTTCTCTTTTCTTATGTGTTGTAGGTTTGTAAATATGATTATGAAAGAGTTGGGGGATGCAAATCCCCATAACTCCTTCCACCCTGTTCTCTCAGTGGCAGGGGGGGGGGGGGATATGGGGGGAGGAGGGAGGGGGGAAGCAGAACTCAATTCATAATTTGGACCCCTTTGATTCTTAAAGCACACGGGTCCCACTGGTGGCAGAAGTGGACCGGTGTGTGGAGGGAAAAAGAAGGGACAGTGTTATATTATATGTTTTGTTTGTGTCTGTCTTGTTTGAAAATCAATAAAAATCTTTTTTTAAAAAAAATAATAATGCCATTTCTGTCCACCCTCCACCTGACTAAGTAATACAGCATTGAAAAGTGAAACACTGCGAGAGTAAACAGTACCGTGCTAAACAAACCATCAGTCTGATGTGGTATATTATGGCAGCTTCCTATGTTCTCATAGACAGTCTGAAAAACCGCTAACATCTGGCTCCAATTTGGCTCTCAGAAAAATGGCTTCCTACTTGATTATGCTGAGCTCTTGCATTGGCCCAGCAACCAGTGGGTGTTTGAAGCTGAACACAGGACCTCCAATTTCCCTTGGTACCTTTTCTCTTAGACCAAAGGGATGAAGACAAAAGCTCAAGGTTTACTCCTTATCTCCCCTTGGGTACAGAACTCTACAAGTGAATCATCATTTAAACACTCCCAAACCCTTTCCATTTCACACACCCTTAAATCTGCACGAAACCTTTCCCCTCTCAACCCTTTTATACTATTTTCCTCCAGGCCATTAATTTAATACAGACTACCTCCCCTCCACTGCCCCCAAGTGGATAACAAGAAGCAGTATCTGTGTGTGGGAAACATTTGGCCTTCTGGATGTTCCCATCAGCTACAGCAAGCATACCCAATAGCCAAGAAGGATAGAAACTATAGTTCAGCAACATCTGGAGGGCCAAAGGTTCCCACACCTGGTCTACACCAATGGGGTCTGTGACAAAACGCTACAGCGTGGAACTCTACTGTTCAGGATCCCAGACACTCCACTCCATTCCATTCCATCTCCCAACTTATTTTTCGTTCTCCCCTAAGAGCCAGTCAGTGTCCCAGGACCACAGAGTATTACTCAGTCCTCATTTGACTGTTTGGGAGGTTCATTCACAAACACACAACTTCGCTCTTTTGGATGGGAGGTGCCATTTCCATGACATAAACAGCACTCCCAGCCTGAACGTTAGAAAGAAAGGGAATGGAGAAGATGACCATGACAATCTTTACCTGTTGAGCCATAAGAAGAGACCCTTTGCAGCACCGATCAGCTCCACCACACAGGCCAGGAGGTCCGAAGAGGGTTTCTCCATAGTGTATCCGTCGTAGGTGCTAACTTTCCTACGGCTCAGGATGAAGGTTTGAATCGTCCTTACAATGCCTTGCAGCTTCTCAGTCAGCACCTGCAGGTTGGTTGTGGCCAGGTCATAGTTCTAGGGAGAGGGAAACAAACCCAGCGACCCTCACTAATGGAAACAAAGGCTTGTATACAGCTAAGTATCACTCAAAGTAGGGGGGTGGGATTTGGTTCAGTTCGCATTTAAAAGAGAAATTAAACCAAATTCGCACTTTTCAAAACAAGAACTCAAACACAGCCATGCTTTAAAACTGACATTTCTCTTAACTTTGCAGTGCAGTTTCCCAGCCAAACAATGCTTATAAAAAATACATATATCAAGGGAAAGCATGCAGAAAAATGAAGATATTGGTGAAAATAACATACAAAAATGCATTCTATTAGGAGAAACTGCTTGCAAAAATAGGTGGTCACAACTGTGTAACTGCACAACTGTGTTTAGTGCTGCATGAAAATGCTAGAGTTTTTTTTTATGATGATACATATACAGAGAAGATTGATAGAAGAGATCTGTGTGAGAGACAGACAGGAGTGATTGATTTAAAAAGAGAAAATTCATAATAAAAAGGCTAGTCTAAATAATAAAGTTTTCAAAAGAAAGAAGGGAGGGAAGGTTCCCCCCTGAATCTCTACTGGTAGGGATCTCCATAGGGCAGGGCCTGCCAAAGGTTTGCTCCCTAGTGAAGGTCAACTGATTATCATGGGCAGAGCCACCTTAAGGGCCCCGTCATAAGATGCCCGTAGTTGAGGTGGAATATAAGGAATCAGATGGTCCTTAAGGTACTTCAGAGGCCCAAATTGGTGAGGGATTTGTGAGCTGCACTGAGGTTCACAGCCATGCACTCACCAATACGCAGAGTTGCTCCACAGCTTCCAGAAGCAGCTCCTGATGGCCGACGCGCCTCATCCCCAAATCCTCCAGGTCCCGATAGGACAGATGAAGCAGCCCCTTGCCAGTCAGGCCCCACGTCTCAAAGGGATAGTCTTGTAATGCTGGATCCAATCCTAAACGCAGGAGCGGAAAGCATTTGATCCTCTTTCTTTCATGAAACTGGCCCAGACGTTTTGGAAAGAGCCATAGATCAATGGCAGGGCACTTGCTTGGCATGCAGAAAGCCCTAGGTTCAACCTTTGGCATCTTCAGTTAGGAGGTGGGTGGGGAACCATTTTTGTTTTTTAAAGCCTGGGGGCCCTACCCCGGTATGGTCCCCCTTTATCACACACACAGCCCAACAAGATAATGACAAAAATTTACCACCAGCAAACAAATCAGTATGGCTAACCTGACCCCAAAATACCCACCCCACCCCACTCACACATGAAAACAAAGACCATCATAGCCAGTCACAAATGAACAACCACACCCTTGGCCAACCCCAATCTCTCTCATCATCAAAAGAACACAAGTGAATAAAGGAGTACCAACACAATAAAAGCTGACACCAAGCCCTACATATATTAAGCAAAACAGAAACATCGTCACCTACTCTCACCCCCATCCACCCTCCCATCCCCTATCTCCCTCATTTCCCCTCTTTCTTCTTAGTGTCTTAACAAATGAAACTGATTTGCAAAAATGATACATGTTAAAATGAGTGACACTGCACACACCTTTGTAATTCAAGAAATCATATAAGCCTGGGAGTCCTTTTGGGTAACCATGCATGGGTCACATGCCAGTGGTGGGCTGAAAAGTGGCAGGGGCAATGAATGCCATTTTTACCTTCACATAGTAGATTAGTTTCTAAACACACTCACACAACACCCTGTCTTCCATCCAGGCATGCAAGAAGCATTATCAGAGTTCAAGGACTCTGTTTTCTACAGCTGATAACAAATTTGGCAAGGCTTACAGAATCTCATATTTTAACTTTGAAATCACATGTTTGGGGGAGTCTTGAGGGAGCAGAAGAGAGAAAGACGTTGTCAAGCATCATGTGGCCACAAATATTTTTATGACTTTGGTTTGTTCTCCAAAATCAGAGATGGGGAAGCTGTGCCCCTCAAGATCTAGTGTGACTACAACTCCCATCATCCCTGACAGTTGGCCATGCTTTGGGAGGTGGGGTTGGCCAATAAGAGTTGGAGTCAAACAACAGATGAATTAGCAGCTGTGATTTTTCATTGCAATTACTTTTTTTGCCTTTGCTGGTCATTGCATTTTAAATTGTAATGACCCGTGCTGAAATCAGTAGTGAGGAGAAGTAGGACATTAATTCTTTAAACTAACACTTCTACATGGCCAAGGTTTCATGTTCTTGCCCCAAATCTAATTACAAATTACAGCTGTTTTATTTTAAATGGTTGTGACCTGTCCTGAGATTATTATTATTATTATTATTATTAACCACCTTTCATTGTAAGATCTCAGGGCAGGATAAGTGAGAAGTGGGACAGAATACTAAACTTCATTTGTGGCAACTGCCCTGCAACCTGCTGGTGATGGCAGAGTAATAAATTGATTAACAATAACATAAATTCTGTAAACATACACATCTGGAAGACAAGGCTTCTCTATCCCTGTCCTAAATCTAATTAGAATTTTATTTTTGCAAACAAATGAGGACTTGGGTGATCTCTCTTCCCAGCCACCCCCATAGTTTTCCAGTTCTGTTTCCTTCAGGGCCAGATTTAGGTTTGATGAGGCCTTAAGCTACTGAAGGTAATGGGGCCCTTTTTATGTCCAGCTGTCCTTTGCCAACAACAAATTGTTGCTGTTTTTTGTGTTGAATATATGCTATATGGTGACTTATGGACCTAATGGGTATCTAAAGCCATTGGCACATAACAAATAGGAGCCTACACAACACAAAACACTGTTGCTGCATGTAGGTTTTATTTTATTTGTTTTTTATCTTATATTTTGGAAATGTACATCTAGGGGTTTTTTTCTCTCTTTAAATTTTTTTGGGGCCCCAAGGGAGTCAGACCCTAAGCTATAGTTTGTTTAGCTTATATGTAAATCCGGCACTGGTTTCCTTGCTCTCCCAGGTCTGCAAATTTGGAAAGCGAGCTGCCCTGTGTTAAGAAGCCAGAAGTGGGCAAAGGAGGAGGAGAAAGTCATGTCCGACAGCTACCTCCAGATCCTTTCCTTACCTATCCACAGTCAACACATGGAAAAAGCAGGTATGTTATGGCAATCACAACACTGTTTGGGGGAGTGGCTTCTCCTCCTCCCACTCCATTGGACAAGTAGTAACCGCCCGACCAGGTAAGAAGGGCCTGCCCAGAGCAGGAATGTGCTTCATTCCTGTGGGCAAAGAGCTCGGCTATTATTTACTCCTACGGTACCATCTCTGTCATAGTTGGTTTTAGCTCAGATTTACACCTGCTGGTTTCAACCACTTCCTCGAGTATGGGCTAGCCTCAAGTCCCATGGAGGCGCAATAGCCGGATATAGAACCCTCCCAGCAACACACACATGTCTGATTTGGGTGTAAAAGCCTCCCCAAAAGTTCAGCTCTCCCTCTCACCTCTCATCCAGGCCGCCACCATCTTAGTATTCCAGGTGGAGATGGGGTCCATGTTCCAAGCCCTGGCTTAGTCGCTTCTGGACACTCCTATTCGAGGAGTATGTTTCCGTTCCAGGGAAATCAGGGATGAAACTCAAGACGCACCTGCAGGTTCCAGCAGGTAACTCCCAGCTGAGTTTCTGGTTGGTCCGCCCACTTGTCACTCGGCAGTAAAGCCCGCCTTCTCTAAAACGCTGGATTCTCTAAGGCAGTTAGTAAATGTTCAGCGGTCCCCCTTTGGGGAATTGGGAAAGGTCGAGGGGGGCAGTTCACCCCCTTCAAAGAAGCTCTCATTCTGCAATCCTTGGGTGCTGATAACCTTTTGGCTGCTAAGAAGGCACACACTCCCTCCCCATTTTCGAGCGTCTGATTCAACAGGATGCCACACAAACCAGTTTCACCGCCTTGTCTAACTTCCTTAAAGGTACAGTGCATTTATCACTCTGAAGTTTGCCTGGAAAGGTAAACCTGCAGTCTTATACATGCTTGTGGGAGGGCAAGCCCACCTAAAATATGCTGGGATATAACTTCTCAGTAAACATAGTGAAGAAAAGGGCTGCGTAGGGTCTTTCTGCACAAAGGGGTGTGCCATTTATCATTTGCACCGTTGGCCCAGTAGGCCCTGGCAAGTGATTTATGGTATTGAAAATATTCCTTAACCCCCCTTCATCAGAAGACTCCAGGGCTGGGTGCAAAACTGAAACAATGTACACCACATATATAAAAAACCTAATAGCAGAAAATGAAAAACAAAAAGTCTAAACACATAAAATGAAGGGGAAATATTTTTATTTATTGTTTACATTCAGTGCTTTTTCTGGGGGTATGCAGAGGTACGCATACCCCAGTCTAAACATTTGTGAATCTAAGTTTGGCCTCATTTCAGTATTGGCCTCATTGGCAGTATTTCAATATGAGTAGGAAAATGAGAGTACCCCTAAACATTTTTTAAAGAAAAAAACCACTGTTTACATTTATATCCTGAATTTCCTGCAAAGAACTCAAGGTAGCACACATGGTTATCTTCTCCATTTTTATTCTCAAAACAACCCTGTGAGGCTAGGCTAAGAGACTGACTAGTCCAAAGTCAGCCAGTGAGTTTCATGGCTGAGTTGGGATTTGAAGCTTGGCCTCACAGGTCCTAACCACTATTTTTGGGGTCTCAAAAAAGAAGCAGAAGCAGTTCTGCCTAAAATTCTATCTAAAATTTCTGGTCAACAGGAATTGGTGTCAGACAATTTTTTTTAAAAAAAATTATTTATTTCCCACAGCACCATCAACATTCATATTGTACTCCACAGCTCTCCATTGGAATTTATTTCAACCATTTCTCACATGGAAAAAGGTAAATAAATAGAGTCTGGCATATCAGTGAACTGGAAATAAAACCTGCAGCTGGTGACCATTAACCATAGACAGTCAAGTCTGCTCCAGCTCCTACCTGCATATCTTCCTGGGAAGGAATACAAGAAGCTGCCTAATACCAAGTCAGACCACTGGGTATATATGATCCTTTTCCAAAGTCAGATTTCAAGCCTAGGGTTTACACATTCTCAGGTAATTTCTCTATGCCTTTACTGCTAAGCAGTAGCACTCAGGTTTGCTAATCCTAACCAGGCAGGACTGGCACTACCATTAGGCAATGTGAGGTAACTGTTCGAGGCAGCAGATGTGGAGGGGACAGCAGCAGCAGCAGCCGCAGCCCCTGGCTCCTGTTCTTTGGTTATGCTAGTAGAGACAAGGTAAAGGTAAAGGGACCCCTGACCATTAGGTCCAGTCGTGACCGACTCTAGGGTTGCGCGCTCATCTTGCATTATTGGCCGAGGGAGCCGGCGTATAGCTTCCAGGTCATGTGGCCAGCATGACAAAGGCTCTTCTGGCAAACCAGAGCAGCACATGGAAACGCCGTTTACCTTCCCGCTGTAGCGGTTCCTATTTATCTACTTGCATTTTGACGTGCTTTCGAACTGCTAGGTTGGCAGGAGCTGGGACCAAGCAACGGGAGCTCACCCCGTCACAGGGATTCGAACCGCCAACCTTCTGATCGGCAAGCCCTAGGCTCAGTGGTTTAACCACAGCGCCACCTGGGTCCCTGCTAGTAGAGATAGCCAAGTACAAAACCAGGTGATAAGATACAGCCCTTGAAGGCTTCCCATCTATTTCCCCACTATATTCCCTGAGCTCAACGCAAACAAAATCCAGAAGTATTCATTGTGTTTGCAAATATTATCATTGTGAAGAAGGATGCACGATGCTATGTACTACAGAGCTGAAATTGCAGTGGTGATTTTACATTATGGCATGTTCATCTTACAATCAGGGTAATCTGAGGATTTTAATCACTTGGATGCAAACTCTTGAATCTGAAAGTTATGTTACAAAAATATGTTGCGGCCATAATTTCAGAGCTGTCTATGCCTACAGAGTAGTATTTTAAAATAAGGAAAGAAAGAACATTATCAAATAATGATCTTCCAACTACGGTATTCAATGCTGGTGTGAAGATGAGCTCTAATCACCGCTAGAGGGAGATAAATCAGCAGACAAAGAATGCAAGAGGTCTACTCATCACTGAAGACATCACTGCATGCATAGCTATGTACCTATCTATGCTGTTACATCATGGAATAATTCTTCAGTAATTTCTGTGTCAAAGTTGAGTTGCTGGATTGCTTTCAAGAGGATTAGCAAATTCATGAAGGGTAAGGCTATCAATGGCTAGTAACCACAATGACCGCTCCACACATCAAACGTGGGGCGACCTTTGTGGGGGGGCACGCAGCCCCCTGATCCCATAGGGCGACTCCCTGTTAGTTTGGGGCTGGCACCACCTTCCCGGGTAGGATGCCAGGGATCTCCGCCTACCCCAGCCTAGTGTCCAATCCTGCCTGGGGAGGTGTTGCCAGGGGATGGCCAGGTAAGGGGAGGGACTTTCTAGCTCACACAATAGAATTTGAATCTTGCCTCCAAGCACCAGTTGGTCCCAGAGCGTCTCCCACCCTCCACACCCTCATTCAAGTTTCTTTTGCAGGTTAACCTTTTTCCACAGGTACACAGGCACTGCTATGTCAAGGTCGCTGTTGAAGGGCCGGAAAGGAATTTTCCTGCATTGGCAGATTTTGCCTTTCCCGTAGCAATACGTCACAAATTTGGCGGTGTCAGGCCTTGGGTGGAAGTCTTTGGCGATTTTCCTAGAGGGAGGGGCATGAGGCGGAGACCCTACCCCCTTGCGGCAACAAGATCAGGGTATTGGGGGAAGCTTTGGCCATACCAATAGGCGTCATGGCTTCCCCCTTCCAGCAGCAGCGAACGGGGGGGCGGGCTCTCTCTGCTTGAACATATGTTCTCCAGAGCCAGCCCCAACCCCCCATACATGTGGATAACCCCGAAGCCTCCCAGAACCCCGGCTGGGGACTGGGACTTACCTTCCAAGTCCCAGACTGCAGAATCCGGGACCGGCAGCCTTGTGACACCGGAAGTTGCGTTCACGCAACTGCCGGTGTCACTTTGCCCTTCTATGGGCACAAAAAATGGCCGCCGCTGGCTTCAAAAGTCACGTCTACGCATGTCCGGAAGTGCATAGACCATAGCTGCCAAGTTTTCAGCATAAGGGAAAATCCCTTTAAAAAAGGGATAACTTGGCAGCTATGGCATAGACGCAACTTCTGGTGTCGCTCTGCCCATCTATGGGCACCAAAAATGGCCGCCAACAACACCGGAAGTCGCGTCTATGCACTTCCGGACATGCGTAGACGCGACTTTCAAAGAAAATAATGGAGAAAAACGGGAGACGAAGTGATACGAGGGATCGCCGGGAAAAGGTAAGTAAAAACGGGGTTTCCCGGGGAAAACGGGGTACTTGGCAGCTATGGACTGGGAAGGATAACGCCCAATGCCTGAATCTTAATAAAGTTGTGGCCAATTTGAATCCCATAGCATGTTGTCTTGCGTCTTTATTCCGCTCAGGGGGTCGCTCGGGGTTTTCAGGGACTCTGCCTGTCCACACAACAACTGTTTTCTCCCTCCACTGTCAGAAGAGGCACACGCCCCTGAATACCAGGTGCTGGGACTCACAAGTGGGGAGTGTTGCTGTTGCACTCAGCTCCTGCTTGTGAGCTTCCTATCAGCATCTGGTTGGATTCAGGATTCAGGATTCGATGGGCCATTGACCTGATCCAGCAGAGCTCTTCTTATGTTCTTAATTGATTTCTTCAGGTTATTGCCACTAAAAGCATCAGAGCAGGACCAGTGAAAAGAAAAGTTGGTGACCACATTGCTACATTTTATTTTTTTTGCACTAAGGCTGTGTACACGGTATGCCTTCAAAGCACATTCTTTCCCTCAAAGAATTATGAGCACATTCCCCCTTAATATGTACATCTTTGTTAACATTGCATGGAGAACTGCATCACACAATAAGTGTGAAGTTCAAAGGATGACTGTGTTTTGGTTCTCATGTTGTTTTGGGAAGCGTACAATTTAAATGCAAACTGAATCAATATCCATTGGAAACAGAATGGTCATTTTTGAATTATTATAATTTTTTGAATGCAGGTCAAGGCAGAGAATTGTGAACTGGCTGAAGGTGAAGTACCTTTCTCAGAGAATTTTGTATACTCTATTGGATTCAAAATGTCTTCTGAGACTCTTCAAACTTCTTTGCAAGGGCTCCAACATCAAATTGCATGAGCAGCATTGCTGTTCATCACACCACCTTACAGTTCCACTTTGGGGGAATGCAATCCCACAGCTAACACCAGTGTTAAACACAAAAGCCAAGTTCTGCAAACAGCGAGAAGTTTCAGGAGGAAGCTGGTTTCCTTTGCCAGGAGGTCGCTGCAATCTTATCAGCATTCTGCAATATTTGTGTTTATTTACAAATATACAGGTGGAGCACAGCTAAAGATGAAGCTTGCAGATTCCAAGAGACAGTAAACAAATTCATAGGAGAAGCTGACCTTATACTGACTCAGATCAGTGGTCCATGTAGTTCAGTATTGCCTACACTGACAGGCACGGACTCTCCAGGGTTTGAGGCACAGAGTATTTTTCAGCCCTACCTGGTGATACCAGGATTGAACCTGGGACCACTGAGCTACAGCCTTTTCCTGGTGCTCCTTCATAGCGTCTCTAGGGAACCACTAGCATCCCCACAATTCTGAGCCTAAACCTCAGTTCTGTGTCCTTCTCCAAGCTGTAGCCTATTGTTCTTTGTTTTCACACCAATTTCTTTGTTCTCTTCCCCCTGGCTGGCATGGATGGGTATCCGGATGAGTAATCTCTTCTGACAACCATCTTGCCTTGTTAGAGTCCCAAGAAGACAAAGCGCCAGAATCGGCTATCAGCATTCATTTGTCAACTTTCAGGAAGCTGCCCACATATTTGCCTTGGTGCAGCATACACTGATAGTCCTGTTTGGAGAAATCTGATAAAAACAACACACACACATACACTGTATTTTTCTGGTTTTGACATTTTGCAAACAGCCCTGGAATTTTTCACAAAAGGCAGGAAATCAGGGGGAGGGCACCTATGACCTACCAGGTGTTGTTAGACCACAACTCCCACAATCTGGCTGAGGCTGATAGGAATCGGAGTCGAGTAGCATCAGGCAGTGATGGCTAGTGCCTGTTAGATCTGGCAGGGTAGAAGGCAAGGAGACAAACATTAGGTGGAGCCAGAGCCAGTGACAGGCAGAGCCAGCTACTTGTAGTTTTTCCCTTATCCTCTTCTTTGCTGAGTTCTACAAGGACAACTGATGCCCAGGATGTCAATATTTATTCTTGCCATCTCATTTTTGACCACATCCAGCTTACCTCCAACCATGGTTCTTACATTCCAGGTTCCTATGCAATATTTTTCTTTACAGCATCGGACTTTCCTTTCGCTTCCAGGCATATCCGCAACTGAGCGACCTTTTGGCTTTGGCCCAGTGTTCTCGAAGCTACGAACATGAGTTTGACCAAACTGCGGGAGGCAGTGGAAGACACGAGTGCCTGGCGTGCTATGGTCCATGGGGTCACGAAGAGTCGGACACGACTAAACGACTAAACAACAAGGACAACACTGCATCTAAGGCAGAGCAAGCTGATTAGCCAATGGGCACCTTCTAGACCGGTTTTAAGAAGGCAGACAGGTGGGGGCTGGCTAAGGGCTGACAGGTTGGTGGGGAAGTGCCCCATTTGCCCTGATGGACTAGTGTCAAATCAATCAGTCAAATTTGATGTGGAGCAGATCTGCAGCCTGTTTTTTAGGGATCACTTTCAGTGCTTCTGCTTGTACAGTACATTGATGCATGAAACAAATATTGCCAAAGAGACCAGAGGTTGCCTCAGAGCTCTCATCCAAAGGCAGTTAAACACTATCATTGCTACACTAGGTGCTCACTGCCCAGAGAAGTGGGGGTAAATGTAACAGAAGGCAGATGTTGCCTCCATGCTTCCAAGATCATTCCACAGTAATTCTCTTTTGCCCCACCTTATTTGGGGAAGATAACCAGGGGCCAGCAGATTAACAGGAAGCAGAGCATCAAGATAATCTCCTGTGATTTATTTCAGGCAACTGTGTGGCTCAAAGTAATCTGCAGCTGGTCCATTGATTGGAGCTGGTGGGTTTCCATTCTGTATGTAGACTGGAGTTGTTTCAAAATAATATTTCACAGTGTAGGGCCTAGGCATAACTGGCCAAATATTTGATGCTGATGAACTATCACTCCAAAACTCGTGCCACTTGCAATGAATAAAATTCTGCATTTTTTTTGAAGGGGTAGTTATGGACAGGACAGGAACATTCATCACTTGTTGGCTATGCCCTGGAAGCCTCTAGGTTACATTGCTGCCTCATGTTATATGTAGGCCTGCCTTTAAGGATGGTTCAGAAACTTTGGCTGGAGCAGAAATTGGTAGTCAGGTTGCTCACTGGGGCAAGGCATTATGAGCATATTGCACGGATCTTGACCCGACTGCACTGGCTTCCCATTAGTTTCCAGACAGACTCTGGTAATATGATTATGGCACCATGAGTGAGGTCAAAATTTGGCACCCCCTTCCCATATTTCTTTCACAACAATTTCTTTTGGTACAGTTGCTTTTTTATGCATCTTCTCAGCAGGTACCTGTATAAGTGTAGGTTGTTGTTGTTGTTGTTGTTTTGTTGTTGTTTTGCGCTCCTCTGCACAGCGTCCTGTGCAGGGGAACCGCCCAAACCACCCTAAACCCAACACTGTTCAAAATGCTAGTTTTGACCTACAGTATAAAGCCTTAAATAGCTCAGGACCGCAATACCCCAAGGAGCATCTTCCCATAGGCCAGTGTTTCTCAACCTTTTTTGGGCCACGGCACACTTGTTCTGTGAAAAAAATCACGAGGCACACCACCATTAAAAAAGTTTAAAAAATTAACTCTGTGCCGCCCTATATTATAATTATGACTGTAAGAAACACTTGCCAAATATTGCTTTCCGGCGGGTCAGCGCTGCCGAGTTCTTAAAAGATCCGGGTTTCTGATCCACCCCACCCGACCCCACCGTCCCGTATCTTACCCTGTGCGTGTTCTCGGACTTGTGAGAGGACGATTTGGTCTTCATGCCTCCGTGAATTAGCAACAAACTACCTTTTGAATGATGGAGATTGAATATTTTAAAAGTAGCTACTTGAAGTCCGCTCGATTTTCCAAAAAAGAGACACACGTGCGGCACTATTAGCTGCTGGGGGCTGCCATCTTGGCTAAAGGATTCTGGGATGATCCTGTCACATGAGGCATGGGGAAAATGGAAATACTGTAATGAAAGCTGATTGGTCTGTGGAAACTAGAAGGGGCGAAGAAATAGGACGCCCAGGGAGGTGGAGTTTGCAGCTGCAAAATCGCCCTTCTCGTCGCCGCACGTCGCGGCACACCAGCCAGCGTCTCGCTGATCCACCCCACCCGACCCCACCGTCCCGTATCTTACCCTGTGCGTGTTCTCGGACTTGTGAGAGGACGATTTGGTCTTCATGCCTCCGTGAATTAGCAACAAACTACCTTTTGAATGATGGAGATTGAATATTTTAAAATTAGCTACTTGAAGTCCGCTCGATTTTCCAAAAAAGAGACACACGTGCGGCACTATTAGCTGCTGGGGGCTGCCATCTTGGCTAAAGGATTCTGGGATGATCCTGTCACGTGAGGCATGGAGAAAATGAAAATACTGTAATGAAAGCTGATTGGTCTGTGGAAACTAGAAGGGGCGAAGAAATAGGACGCCCAGGGAGGTGGAGTTTGCAGCTGCAAAATCGCCCTTCTCGTCGCCGCACGTCGCGGCACACCGGTTGAGAAACGCTGCCATAGGCATTTGGTTGGCCTCTGTGAGAACAAGATGCCAGACTAGATGAGCCTTTGGCCTGATTCTGCAAGACTCTTTTTAACATTTTAACATTTTAAACATTCAGTTAAAAAAAAAAGTTGGAATGAAAAAATACATTTCAGAGGACGATGGATGCATCTTTAGGTCACTTCTCCATCTTTACACTCGCTGACCTTTCCCAGAATGCATCTGCTTTAGGTGGCAACTTTGTGAAAGCACCCTTTGTTGGTAAGGCCTACAGGTACAAAAGCCTGTGTTGTATGGTTATAGCCACATTTTGGAAAGACTTAAAAGATGCAGACTTTGAATACTTGGCATAAGGCGTATTGCCGTTATGGAATAGTATTGTAGCCGCACCAGCTGAGACTGGCAAGAGGAACGAAGCACAAAGACATCTTTCCTGCTTTATTTTGTTTGGAAAACCAAAGACCAGTTCCAAAGGTTTCTGCTAACTTGTAGATCACTTAAGAGCATGTTTTACAGTTGTATACTGTTATAAATCCTGGTGTATGTATGGGAATGCTGACTTTCATAATGTGCTTTAGGAGGTTCTCCAGGGAAAACTCCATTGGGTTTGTTGGGTTATCTTTGTTTCCCAGACAAATATGCACATGATTTTGAAAATAATAAAATTAGAAGAGGAAAACACAAATGCCAGCTTTGAAATTTTTTCTGCATTGGGGTGGAACTTGGTTCTCCTTGGATGGTGTGAGCAGCACAAAGCCCTCACAAGTTTTCTTTCCGCAACCAAAGCCGACTCCTCTTCACACGTGGATGGTGTGCGGTCGGCAGAGCAGCAGGCACTGATCTCTTGTGACAGCTGCTCCTGAGGCTGGCTGTGGAAGCGATTGTCATCGGGCAGCGATGGGAGGAGGGCAATATTTAAGCGCTCCCATAACACACTTGCCCGACTGTACTGCTGGAACGCGACACACAAGGAACGGGATCTAGAAGCTGGTGAGTGGTGGGATGAATGCTTATGAATATCGCCCTTGCATCTGAGTAAAAAATGAACAGGATGAGAGCAGGGCAGGCTGAAGAATGGGGAATATGGTTGGGAGCAATGGGGGAATGTAGGACGACGTTCCACCGTGCGCCGCTGTGACCCAGGGAGTAGGCGACTGATGTGGCTGAAATGTGAATTGTATTTACTTAACTCTAAAACAGTTCATGCAGTTAGCCCTTAGCAATGGTGGGCACTCCACAAAGATAATTCATTGATTGCCAACTGGGCTACCCATAGACAAGATCTATAGACAGTTCCACTGCCAAATTTCAGGGAGTGTTTGCTGCAACCTCCTCCTCTTCCTCTGCCCGTTCTTGGTCACCATGTTCTAACGAGCTCTTTCCCCTTCCTCCCGCAGCCTGAATCAGCCTAAAATAACTGGACAAAGCCACGAGGGGGGAATCAGAGGGGGGAAAGGTGACAGCAACCTATCCTTTCTCTCACTTGCTCTGGGCTATGATCTTCCGTCTGAAGTGTTTAACCCCAGGGTACTTCCGCCTCCTACAAGTAAGCTCAATACTTCTTACGTTGCTGAGTGTTAGAATATTTTAAAGTCTGTGATCTTGAGCAGAATCAGTTCCAAAGTAGTATATTCAGTAGTGCGGTTAGGTAATTTTAGACTCTGAATGAATTGTTACCCTGCCCTTTTGACACCCGTGATGTATATTTGCAGGACCCACCCTATATTTTTGTGATTGTATTTTGTGATTTTAAGTTTCAATTATTTTATTAACGTTGTGTTTTAAATTGATATAACCTGCCCTGGGTCCTTATGGTGAAGGGTGGGCTAATAATAATAATAATAATAATAATAATAATAATGGGAAAGTCTTTAGATCTCAGGTGGAGAACCTGTGGCCTTGCGGCTGTTGCTGGACTACAGCTCCCATCATCGCTGACCATTGGCCTCGTTGATTGGAGTTGATGGGATTTGGAGTCAAACAACATTGCTAACAGCCATGGCTTGTCAGTTAATGCTAACCCTGCCCCACACTTGTTGCACTCTTGGGTCTTCTTTTCACCAAGTGCCAAGTGCTCTATCAAGCCACGTTTTTGTCGATAAGTGGTTTCTCCACTTTCCAGTTTCTAGCAATTTCAAGGTGTGCCGCAACTAAACCTTAGGAGAGCCTTGAGTTTTTCAATTGATGCATTAATTGAAAACTTGCCATGATCCATCCACAGAGTAGCCAAGGAACACTTAACACTGAGGTTCAGTGGGGCTTACTTTCACGTAAAGATGCAGTTAGAAGGGTTGCAGCTCTCGGAGCTAGAACTTATCTCTGTCTTAACCAGAAATTCATTGATTGCAATGGAACTTGTGACACAGCAACAGATACGTATCAACAGTGAGGATCATTTTAGTTTTGCAGTTGACAAAAAGTGACCATAGGCTGCTGCCACTTTAAGCTGGGGAACATCTTGCTTAACCTTATCACCTCTGTCTGTTCTGTTTTATTGTACCAAACCAGTTACCTCCCAGCTACTTTTCCTTGGGGAACAAGAGAGGTAAGAGCCAAAGCTCAGCCACAGAACATTTGTTTTTCAAGCAGAAGGTGCCAGGCTTGATCCCTGGTGTCTCCAAGCAGGACTGGGAAAGGCTCAGCTAGGTGGACCAATGGTCTGACTCTGTTTAGGGGAGGGGGCACTAGTTCAGCAGTTGAATGCATGATTTGCCCACTGAAGGTCCCAGGTTTGATCCCCAGGTAGGCCTGGGAAAGACCCTGTTTGAAATCCTGGAGAGATGCTGCCAGTTAGTGTAGACAATACTGATCTAGATGGACCAATGATTTGAAACAATGTAAGGTGTCTTCCTGTGGGACGCGGGTGGCACTGTGGGTTAAACCACAGAGCCTAGTAGGGCTTGCCGATCAGAAGGTTGGCGGTTCGAATCCCCGCGACGGGGTGAGCTCCCATTGTTCGGGCCCAGCTCCTGCCAACCTAGCAGTTCGAAAGCACAAAGTGCAAGTAGATAAACAGGTACCACTCCAACGGGAAGGTAAACGGCATTTCCGTGCGCTGCTCTGGTTCACCAGAAGCAGCTTAATCATACTGGCCACATGCCCCGGAAGCTGTACGCCAGCTCCCTCGGCCAATAAAGCGAGATGAGCGCCGCAACCCCAGAGTCGTCCGCAACTGGACCTAATGGTCAGGGGTCCCTTTACCTTTAAGGTGGCTTCCTACATCAGCATGTGGGATGGGTGAATGGGGAAGCAGCATTATTCTCCACCCCCATTAAGAAATTGGCCTTCCTTAGCCTAAATCCCACTTGCACATCTTCTGACATCCAGCTTCCATTGTTGTTGTTTTTTAAGCCTGAATATTAACTTTGCACTCTCTCTAAAACACACCTTCACACCTGCCTTCAAACCAGGTTGTCAGTTTAACACTCCAAACTCACATGAACAAGAGCTGGCTAGCAACATGCATCTCTTAGATCACACTGCCTGCTGAACAGAGCTGTGTGTTTCTGGGCAGGGGAGGAGAGGGGAGGATGCTGCGTATGGCTCTGCCACGTGAGATGCTGGCTGGTTCATGCAAAGCCCTGCAGCGCTGGAGACTGCACTTAGTTTAACCATACTCTAGGGTACCCAAATGGGATTTTCAGCATCATCAAAAAGGAATAGATCCACTGGCTATTCCTACACTTGGTACCTGTCCCTGGTACACGAGAGACATTTGAGGAACTGCTGGGAATACCTTTTTAAAGCGTTATTAGTGCAAACACACACAAACACACACCCTCTCACTACCGCCACCCCTCTCTCCCAAACATGCCAGGTAGCTTTCAGATTTCATCTCTGCCTCCCTCCCTCAGGTTTCTATAAATTCAGCTTGCAATCCTATAACCACTCCCCTAGGAATAAGCCACACTGGGACTTGCAGGGGTCCCATTACCTTTACCTATAAAGGATCATGCTGTAAATTTCTGGTGTTCTTGGCTGTAGCACGCATGCGCATGAACTCACAATGTGTATGCACTCTCCTCCACCACCTACCTGGCTGCCAACCGTGGCTGATTTGCTTGACCTGCAGGCAAGGTCCATTGCAAAATTAAACATGCAACCCTATTTCTCCCCCGAGTGTCATATAAGGAAACAGCTCTAATCACTTAATTAACACAAAATTGCTCCAGCAGCCTGTGTAATATCAGCTACTTCAAATTTAATGATGTACAACTAACCAAGATGACAATCCCTGAGGCAAACTCATCAGCAAAGTTCTCTGTTTGCTAGGATGTCAAGAGAGGGTGTGTCTTAAGTCTAAACCGGTGATGCACAATGCAGAAGGTATGGTCTAGTTTGCCAAAATACGGTGTAAAAGTAAACAGAGAAACACTCGTTCTTGAAAAGGGATTTAGCAATTGTTAGCTACTGGAGAGGTTTCTCCCATCAGATGTCAAGGAAATAAACAACTACCTGACTTTTAGAAAACATCTGAAGGCAGCCCTGTTTAGGAAAGTTTTTAATGTTTGATGTTTTACTGTGTTTTTAATATTCTGTTGGGAGCCGCCCAGAGTGGCTGGGGAGGCCCAGCCAGATGGGCAGAGTATAAATAATAAATTATTATTATCAATCATTAAAAAAGGTAGAGGGTTAAAACAAAAACAAAAAAATGGAAAAACCTCTCTCCCGCTGCCTAAAAATGTAATTTGTAATATGGTTTCGTATTTTGGTGTTGGGGTATAATTCATAGTATGAAATTGACCGATTTGCCCTATACAAATGCTGGGTTTGCTTTTGACATTCTAAGGCAGCAATGGGGAAGTCATGGCTCTCAAAATGGTGGCTACATTTCCCATCATCCCTGATTACTGGTCATCCTGAAGGAATTTGGGAGTCCTGCAGCATTAGAAGAACCCATTAGATGAACCCATTAGATCTGATAATAAAGGAAGGGGATAGTCTGAATCTGAAACCATATGAAGAAATAAAAACATATTGCTCAAGCTGGTTACATTATAACCAGATACAAAGTTTATTTAAAACACATATAAAAATTGGCTTCCCTAAAAAGGAATCTAAATTGCAAGAAGTAATAATAAATAATGACAAGAAATTATTGGGAAAAATGTACACATTTTTACTAGATTGGGAATTAAAAGACGAATTAACTAAAAAGGTAATGATAAATTGGGCAACAGATATTGGAAGACCAATCTCAGTAAACCAGTGGGATAAATTATGGAAATTAGACACAAAATTTACAGCCTGTGTAACAATTAAGGAAAACATTTTAAAAATGTTTTACAGATGGCATATAACCCCGGAGAGGATTGCCAAATTTGACAGATCAGGGGATAGTAAATGTTGGAAGTGCAAGGAAAAGACGGGGTCTTATTACCATTGTTGGTAGACATGCCCCAAGGTGGCAAAATTCTGGAATGAAGTATATGAAAAATTAAAAAAGATGATAAAACATACATTTGAAAAAAGCCAGAATTATTCCTTTTAAGTATGGTCCCAGTAGATAGAATAAGAATTCTATCTACAGACAGAATAAACATTTTACTATACGCCTGTGTGGCAGCAAGGATATTGATTGCCTCAAATTGGAAAGAAGAAAAGGTACCGACAGTCCAAGAATGGCAAGAAAAATTAATAGAGTATTTAAAATTGGCGAAACTAACGGCGATAGTAAGAAACATACCTAAGCGCAAAATAATAGAAGAATGGAAATATGTACAAAATTAACTGGAAAAAGAGAATATAGAAAATAATATAGTAACGTGTCTAGAATAGAGATATAAAAGGAGAGGAAAAATGACCAGACAATAGAAAAAATCCAACAAAGAAAATAAAGAGAAATAGCAGAAAAAGCGATTAGATAAAGGGAAGCGTGTTGTAAATAGTAGGAAGGAAATTTTTATCTGTTTTCCACTTACCTTTTTATTCTTATGTTGTGGACCTGTTGTTCTTTTCTTTTTTGTTTGGACTTCTAACTGTTTTCTTTTTCTCTTTTTTTTCCTTTATATAATTTAAGTATTATGATTTTGTAATTATTAGTTATATTATGTTGGAAAGTTGGATATGATTTATAAGACTTACTTTGAGTTAACAAATATTTATGTTTGTATGAACGGATTAGATATGTATGAGTTAAATGGTTTATATGATTTATCTGATTTAGTTAATTTTTATGTTTTGTATGAATGGACTTGATATGTATGAGACATATGATTTAAGGACTTGTAATTTTTTTAAAAGATCAATAAAGTATATTTTTTAAATTTTTTAAAAAAATAGATGAACCCATTAGATGAGACCGAAGGTTCGCCTACCGTAGTTCAGTATCCTGTTCTTACAGTGGCCAACCAGATGCCATCAGGAAGTCTGCAAGCAGACACGAGGGCACCGCTTTTGATGCCCAACAACTCTGGAGAGCCACTGCCCGCCAAGATGGGTCAAGTGGCTTTGACACTGCATAAGGAGGTTCTCCACCCCAGTTCTAAAGGTTTACACCTCAACTTTTCCATCCCTACAGATGCAACTGGCCAGTGGACTGGAGTCGGAACCTCAAGACCGGCTGCTGAATCACCTGGCTTTACTGCTGGCCATTATGGGATTAAGCCTCTCCTATTACAGCGCCCGGCAAATGAGTGAAGAGACCAAACCAAATCCGGAACCTTGACACTTGGGCTGCCAAGCGGCAGCTGCACGGGCCAAAGAGGACTCCAGGAACGCACAGAAAAGAAACAAGGTTGGAGAGAGACCCTGGCATGCACTCTTCGGCACAAGCAGCATCCTTTAGGTTTCCTATGCATGCGCCGGCTGGGTGGCTCACATTAGAAAGCTCAGCGCCAACTTTCCTTGTTCTTTCACAGACGGTGTGTTCCCAGTGCCTCTTTAGCCATGCTAGTTTCATTCTCTCCTCCTGGTCAACCCAGTTATTGCCCAACTTGCTTCATTCTAGTTTCAGGGGGCCACTACCAGGGTTGCAGCCCCCTGCCCCAATTCACCCCTTGATCTGATCCTCATTCAAAGCCCAGAAATGGATTTAAACCAGGATGGCCATGCAGGAAGGAAGCTGAAGAGCTGACCTCATTGCTTGGGTCTAATATTGCCTTAGCTTGTCATAGGAAGCTTTCTGCCTGGGCATGTTAAGATTGCCCTCCAGGGGATGCAGCAGGGAATTATTATTTTGACACTGGAAGAGAATTGGGTCTTTTCTTCACAGGAGATTAACAGCCACACATGGTGGCAGTTGAGCTGGTGTCACCTGCCCACCCGTCAGCAGGGGATGATCCTGCAGCCCAGAACCTCCCTGCTAAACACAAAGGCCACCCCACTTGTTTGATGAACCACCTGAAAGACGACATACATTAAGCGATATAGCTGAAAGATCATGATGAGGCCCAACGGAGAAAAGGGGAAATTGCCAGTTTCTAGAGCAAGCACCCCCAAACTCGGTCCTCCAGATGTTTTGGGACTACAACTCCCATCATCCCTAGTTAACAGGACCGGTGGTCAGGGACGATGGGAGTTGTAGTCCCAAAACATCTGGAGGGCAAAGTTTGGGGGTGCCTGTTCTAGAGTATCAACAACTCAGCTGCTCAGTTTGTGAAGTCAGAAGCCACCTTGTCACGGCAGAGCATGCAGGTGCTCCTCTTAGCATCTTCCTAAGCTGCTAGAGTTACATGCACACTCCTGCCAGTTGCTACCTTAAAGCAGGTATGGCAAACCTTTTGGACCTCTAGGTGCTGCTGAAGTACAACTCCTCCAGCCCCAGCAAGCATGGGAAGCATGGCTGTTATTCAGCAACACCTGGAGGGCCAGATGTTCCCTGCATCTGCCTTACAGCATTGATCTTCAGTGTGGGGTTAGGACCCTCACATGGGTACCAGCCTGACCTAGAGGGGCTGGACCAGTGGTTAAGACAAGGATGGGGAACTTTCAGCTCAGAGAACAAATGTCTGCCCTCCGAAGTCTCCCCAGGCTACACCCCTCCTCGGACCTGCTATACACCCCAGATTGTGTCCTAGAAATCTGATGAAGCCTCTCACTTGTCCAGATGGAAGATGTAGAGGGGTATATGCAGGTACTGTACAAAAGTTAAAATTTGCATTTGTTGCTCTGCCCACTTCTGCCTCCGGCCCCACCCACCACCAGCATGTGGCCCTCGGGAGCTTGCCCAGGAGAGAATGTGGCCCATGGGCCAAAAAAGATTCCCCACACTTGTTTTGAGAGAATAGGAAAGAGGGAGAAAGACGTCATAGATCTACAGTAAGAAATTAAATATGGATCCTTTGTTACAGATGGAGGTTTAAAGGTGGGTCTTTTAGAGACTAAGAAAAAAAGGGGTTTATTCCTGAAGGGCCAGGCCCACCCCCTCACAGTATGTAGAGGGGCAGGGAGAAAAACTCGGATGTGAATAATGCACTGCATTAAAAGGCAAGCGAATGTATTACAGACGGTTGAACGAGCGCATTCGCTGTCTGCTCCCTCCCACTTGACTTGGCCAAAGCAGTGCATCATGGGAAAACCAAAAGGAACTACAGACTGCCTGTTACATAACGGAATATGTGGCCAGACAGCTGTGACCTACATCATGCTTTTCCATGAGCGATTAAGGAGAGGGGGATTTTTAAAGGTTCTCAGCCTTCCGTTTTAAAAAATGCACCCATGGTTTGGGTTTTGCAAGGAGTTTCAAAGGGTGCAAAGGCGCGGGAGGTGAATCTTTCACCTCTTACAGGAAGAGAATTGTTGCCTTCCTCAGGGAGGTTCAGACCAATTTACCCACAGAACACAGGAAGCTGCCGTTTACCAGAGTGGTTTTTGCATTTTGCCCAGTATTGTCTACTTTTGACAGGCAGAGGCCTTTCTCATCACCTGCTATCCACTGCTCCTTAAGCTAAAGATACCAGGGCTTGAACCCTGCATACAAAGCAGGTGCTCTGCCACTCAGCTGTGGCCCTCCATTAAATCTTCAACACAAAAATCTGCCCTTGTTCCTCTCTGGATTAGGCTCTTGCTAAGGCAGCTAGATCTCAAACACCACACTAGCAGATTCATCTGTGTCATACCATCAATGCTAGGAATAAACGTGTTGCACTGTGTACAATAAATCTCTGTTTTAAAGAATGTTGCCTGTGTCGTTTTTGCACCCTGGGAGCAGCTGTTTGCTACATGACCAAAGTCAGTCTTTCCTTAAGCAAGGGTGGGGGAACCCCAGGGGTCAAATGCATAGCTGCCAAGTTTTCCCTTTTCTCGCGAGGAAGCCTATTCAGCATAAGGGGAAATCCCTTAAAAAAAGGGATAACTTGGCAGCTATGGTCAAATGTGAGCCTTCAGACCTCTCTATGTGCTCCTTGGGACCCTGTGCAGGCCACGCCCCTCCCAAGTCACACCCCTCACCAGTTAAAAACAAACACCAAAGATTATCAGAGTTTAGAGACTTGCAACAGATTCCATGATCGGAGCCATAAACAAAGGCTAGAATAGTTCTTGACTCTGTGTCCCTCCTAAATAGATAAGGGAGAGGCAGTAGAGGCGATTAAAAGCATCCCTCCCTCTTCTTCCAAAAGCCTTTTTGTATAGAGGCTTAATCTCTGCTGATCCACAGCGAATGATGTGCTTGTTTCAGCAGATGTCAACAGCTAAACGCATTGCAGCAATATGCACGAATGGCTGTGGCAAAGGATTTATTTCTGCTCCTAGGATGCCAACCATTTATAGCAGGGGTTGGAAACCTTTGGCTCACCAGGTGTAGTTGGGCTCCAGCTCCCATCAACCCTAGCCAGTGAGGCCAAGGGTTAGGGATGATGGAAATTGTAGTCCAGAAACATTTGGAGGGGAGCACGTTCCCCTCCCATGATTTCTAGGGTCTAAAAGGGCTAGCAATATCTCGATTCAACAGGCATTACAAGACACACTGTGTATACAAGATGTTAGGGCCTGACTCACTCAATCACACCAGAATTAAGTTTAATGATACTTTCATATGGCCTAGAACAGGCATCCCCAAACTGCAGCCCTCCAGATGTTTTGGCCTACAACTCCCATGATCCCTAGCTAACAGGACCACTGGTCGGGGAAGATGGGAATTGTAGTCCAAAACATCTGGAGGGCCGAAGTTTGAGGATGCCTGGCCTAGAAAGTGGGCATGTAGTATACACCACGGTGTAACCCAAAATGATTCAATTACTTCCAAACCACCCAGAAATCTGAATATGGTACACAATTGCATGCTTGCCTAAATGAGATGTACATTTGCAGTATCTCATTCAACCACCTAAATAGGTTTTAAAAAACCCCAAAAAGCATCCAGACCTTGCAATGTAATATTCCTTGTTGTGAGCTAGCAGACCATTTGTAAAGAATTATCAACTGATGTTACACAACTACCCATGTCTGCAGGACCCACACTTTGCAACTCTCTCTCTATTGACATCAGGCAGCTGCCTTTACTGTTCTCTTTGCAGAGCCTGCTAAAACATTTTTGTTTAGGCGAGCCTACCCAGACATGTAGATTGCTGACAGGTGTTTTAATCTGTTTTTAGATTATCACTGATTTTTACTACAGTATGTTTTTAACATTTCCACTTGTGGTTTTTTAAAGAGTTTTGATTTTTTTTTCTTTTTTGTAAACCACTTTTGAGGGTTTCCTCCACTTACAATCCAGTGGTATATAATTTTTTTACTAACTAACCAACCAACCAACCATCCTGTGGGAGCAAGTCCAAAGTTTTACTATGTGCTGTGTGAATTGCTCCCTTTAATTGAAATAAGCTAAGGTTGTTGGTGTTGGCATCCGTCTGTCTCGAGAGACAACAGAGTGTGCCTGTGGGCGTGAAGTCAAACTTCTGATTAGCAGCACCGAAGTGACCTCCCTGGGGCGCAAGCCTGGGCTGTGTGTATGGAGGTTTTGGGGCTGCCCAGATGACAAGACTGATGTGGTCTCTGCCTCACTGATGTGGTCCAAATGAAAGCAGAACAATATGTTTGGGCACCAGCTTGGCTGCAGGACTTGCTGGAAGGAGGCGTACAAGGTGCCATCCGTCTTAGGGACTCCACTCCAGATTTGTATAGGGTTGACTCTTTAGCCTTTTCTTCTCCCCAAGATATCCCACAAGGCAGCAGAAATTTAGGACCATAGTTCTCCTTCT